>NC_054499.1:13820680-13885086 GCF_017639515.1 Carcharodon carcharias | reverse complement strand
CCCCCACACTCCCCCCTCCCCCCCCACCCTCCCCCCCACACTCCCCCTCCCCCCCCCCCACACTCCCCCTCACACCCCCTTTCCCCCACACTCCCCCTCCCCCCACACTCCCCCTCCCCCCCACACTCCCCCTCACACCCTTCCCCCACACTCACCCTACTCCCTCCCCCCCACACTCCCCCTACCTCCCCTCACCCCTTGTTCCCCCAGCTGTTTCCTGACATGACACAGCTGGGCTGTAAAGGCCTGAATGGAGATGAGCTGTGAAGAGCTTTCTCTCTCTCTCTCTCTCTCTCTTTTCTTGAGAACTTGCCTATTCTGACAGTAACTCAGGCTAGGAACAGGTCCAGCCATTGGATTAACCCTTGCCCTGCCGCTCTTCAATGGCCAGCAACAATCTGCCTCCCTCCCTAACAGCACGGTGGGTGTACCTACACCACAGGGACTGCAGCGGCTCAAGGAGGCAGCTCACCACCACCTTCTCAAGGGGCAATTAGGGATGGGGGATAAATGCTGGGCCCAGCCAGCGGAGCCCGCTTTCCTGTGATCGAATAAAAATTATAACTCCTTCTTCTCAGAGACAGAGGATGACTCGCTCCCGCCTCTGGCTCGATGGGTTCTGGGGTGCCTGATAAGTCCACGGGGCGACGTGCAGACTCTGCCACATGCGGGGTGGGTGCCGCTGGAGGATCGGGTAGACGGGGTCGTTTGGAGGTCCTTGCGCTCCCTCCGACACCCTCGAACTCACCTCCGATCGTCCCCGATGTGTCCTGACGTATTCCGAGGCTTCCCAAGCGAATCTCCTCCATTTTGGTCAGACACAAGCCAGGGCCTCCCATGAGTCAGCCGGGGTGGGGGGGGGGGGGGGGGGCGGGGTGGGGGGGGGCGGTAACGTTTGACCTCTGCGGGGGCACCTTCGAGGAGGACATCCCTAAAGCATTCCCGCCATCCTCCTCCAGAATCCCCTGCCGGGACCGAGCAGAGCAGCTGCTCCGGGAGCCTGGCGTCAGGCGTGCGAACGCCGTGTCCCACCCAGCGGAGGTGGCTTTCCGTCGTTAGGCGCCTCTTACACTGGGTGAGTTGACTCGGGAGAGGACACTGCCTTCCTTGCCACCGGATTCGGAGGAACTTGTGAAGGTGCTGCTGGTGGGACTTCTCCAAGCGCTTTGAGGTGGCTGCTGTGGATTGTCCAAGTCTCCAGAGCAGAAAGGAGAGCCATGACCTTGCCCCATTTGTATCACACCCTTAACATGGTAAAAAAAACACCCCAGCTTCGAGGGAGCTGTCCAACAAAACTTGATGCCAAGTTACACAAGGAGGCTTGCGGATGGGTGACCAACAGCGCAATCAAGGAGCAGAGAGAGGGACGGAGAGATTTAGGGAGGGAATTCTAGAGCTCAGGACCCCTGCAGCTGAAGGCCCGGCCATCCAATAGTGGAGCGGTGGAAATCGGGGATGGGCAAGAGGTCGGAATTGGAGGAGTGCAGCGATCCCGGGAGGGTCGTGGAGCTAGAAGAGGTTACGGAGATAGGGAGAGGGGTGGGGGGTGGTTCATGAAGGGATTTGAACATGAGCGTGTGTGTGTTTTACAAACAAGACGTTGCTTAACTGGGAGCTAGTGTAGATCAGCGAGCAGAGGGGGTGAGAGGGGAAACTCGCTTTGAACATGGTCTGTTCAGAAATCCTCCTGTTTGAATATTGTTTTCCTATCTGACGGTGCTGATGCCCCCCCCCACCCCCCCACCCCCCACCCCGGGACATCTTACCACCTTCTAGGGAGCAACATCAATTCAAGCTTCCGTTGATGAGGAGTGTTTAAAAGGATTAGGCAGGCCTGCTAAGAATGGAAGCCTTATTCTAGCTCTGCTGCTAGACTCGTAGCTCTGAGCACAAGGATAATAAACTGTGGGGACACGAGTCCAAGTTCCAATACTGACAGTTCAAGAATTTGAGTTACGTTTTAAAAACCAGGCAGTTGGAAAATGCCAACTGGCTCACTACTGCCCTTTAAGGAAGGAAATCCATGTCTTGTGCTCAGCTCGGCCCACGTGTGACACCAATTGATTATGAACCTCCCTCTATAAAGTCACAGAATCATTATGGCATAGAACGAAGCCATTCAGCCCATTAAGTTCGTGTTGACTCTCTGTAGATCAATCCATTCTGTCCCATTGCCCCACTCAGTTATAAATCTCCATACTGACCGCATGAAACCACTCAGTGGTGTCTCCTGGATGGGCTACATATGCCAACCTTGCCAGCGATGCCCACACCCTGAGGATGGCTCTGTTAGCTGCTTTCATTGAAAAGGCAGAGCTGGGTCAAGAGATTTCGTTTTTTTGTCCCAGTTAGAGAGCGGCTCCCTTGTCTTGCTCATAATTATTGGGTTGTTTTGTGTGAGAGAATGTGTGTGTGTGAGTGTGAGAATGTGTGTGGGATATATATATATGTATAAGAGAGAGAGAGAATGCGTGTGTGAGAATAAGTGCGAGAGAGTGAGAATATGTAAGTGAGAGTGTGTGTGTATATATGTGTGTGAGAATGAGAGTGTGAGAATGTGTATGAGAGTGTGTGTATATATGTGTGTGAGAATACGTGTGTGAGAATTAGTGTGTGAGAGTGTGAGAATACGTATGTGAGAGTGTGTGTATATATATGTGTGTGAGAATGCTTGTGTGACAATGAGTGTGTGAGAGAGAGTGTGAGAATGTGTATGTGAGAGTGTGTGTATATATGTGTGAGAATGAGAGTGAGACAGAGTGTGAGAATGTGTATGTGAGAGTGTGTGTATATATGAGTGTGAGAATGAGTGCGTGAGAGAGTATGAGAATGTGTATGTGAGAGTGTGTGTGTGTGTATATGTGTGTGTGAGAATGAGTATGTGAGAGAGAGTGTGAGAATGTGTATGTGAGTGTGTGTGTGTGTGTGTGTGTATATGTGTGAGAATGTGTATGTGAGAATGTGTGTATATGTGTGTGTGAGAATGAGTATGTGTGTGTGTGAGAATGTGTATGTGAGAGTGTGTGTATATATGTGTGTGTGAGAGTGTGAGAACGTGTATGTGAGAGTGTGTGTGTGAGAATGAGTGTGAGAGAGAGTGAGAATGAGTGTGAGAGAGAGTGAGAATGAGTGTGTGAGAGTGTGAGAATATGTATGTGAGTGTGTGTATATGTGTGAGAATGAGTGTGAGTGTGTGAGAATGTGTGTGAGAGTGTGTGAGAATGAGTGTGAAAGTGTGCGTGTGAGAATGAGTGTGAGAGAGAGAGTGCGTGTGAAAATGAGTGTGAGAGTGTGTGAGAATGAGTGTGAGAGAGAGAGTGTGTGAGAATGAGTGTGAGAGTGTGTGTGTGAGAATGAGTGTGAGAGTGTGTGAGAATGAGTATGAGTGTGTGTGTGTGAGAATGAGTGTGTGTGTGTGTGTGAGAATGAGTGTGAGAGTGTGTGTGTGAGAATGAGTGTGAGAGAGTGTGTGAGAATGAGTGTGAGTGTGTGTGTGTGAGAATGAGTGTGAGAGTGTGTGTGTGAGAATGAGTGTGAGAGTGTGTGTGTGAGAATTGTTCTGGCACAGTGGAAAGTAAATGCTAAACTGCTCAAATCCCAGAGGGAAACTTGAAACAACCGCCCCAACTGTTTTGCAATGTGTATTTTTATTTCGAGATACATGCCTTGAATTCAGTAGTAATAAGTCCACCAAGTCACTGAGGATTTTTTACAAAACTAAATTAAACATTTATTAATATTTTTTTTAAGTACATACATAGGTCTACACATTACTACTATGATAACTCCTAACTCCACTAATTAATCTGACTCTTACTACACCCCCATTAAGGCAACAGTAAAAACAAAATAGATTTTAACAGACCCAGGCAAAGCACACAATACCCTGGACAGGGATATTCACAATGAATTATTTTAGCTTCAGTTCCTTTAGACAGCAGCTTGGTACATAGAGGCTGGGGGCTTTTCATAATTGTTAGATCTTAGAATTCCTTCTCCTTACACATAACCTCATCCCCTGTATACATGTTCCTTTTTAATGTAAATCCCATTGTTCCAATATGCCTTTGGACTTTCCCTTTCTAATAATAAAAATCTTTCACAGTACCAATTTTATCAGTAAGCATTGGGAAAAATAAACACTGTTTGGCTTCTTCTGGCTAAGTATAACATTCCACCTCCGTTTTTTAAAATTCAGCTACTCTGCTTTATCTAAAAATGCAACATTTTCATTTACATCTCAAGTTCTAAAACATCAGACATGATTACTTACTTAGCATTTCAAACCTAGCTTCTCTTCTGATACATCAAGGCCTTCAGACCAGCACACACACACACATGTACACATATACAGACTATCCAGACCCCACTATTCCTACTTCACAATAACTCCCAGTAACATGATGAAAATTATTATATTTTCATGACAGAATGTGTGTAAAAGTGTGAGAATGTATGTGAGTGTATGAGTATGAGAATGTGTGTGTATGTATGACTGAGAACGTGTGAGAGTGTGTATGTGTGTGAGAGAGAAAATTGTGTGAGAATGTGTGAGAGAATTTGAGTGAGTGCGTGTGTGTATATGTGAGAATGTGTGTATGCATGAGTATGAGAATGCGTATGCGTATGTGTTTTCAGCTGTGATGCTTTCCACAGTCGAATTGCCCACAGCCACTCACCATGTAAATTTCAGCTCCCACTCATCCCGGTGCCTTTACCCGGTCCTGGTTGAAGCACCAGTTTCTTCTGCTTAAGCCAACGTCGTTATCTCCCTCGATGCGAAAGGCCATCGCTGGCTGCCCACTCCCATCCCCAGGGCTACAGCCTCGGGGTGAACCAGGCAGGGGTTGTCTTGGACCCCGAGCTGAGCTTTCAACCCCATATCCCAGCTCGGTCGGTGGTGGGGGGTGGGGGGGCGGTGGTGGTGATGGTTGTGGTAGGGCTGATGGTAAGGCTATAACACTCAAGCAACTCGATGCTATCCAAGATTGAGTGAGTCACCTGATCAGCAGCCTCTGCTGCATGACATGTTATCCGGCCTGGCTCTCTCCTCCTTCTTAAGAATGTGTGGACTCGAGCAGGACGCTTGTGTGGGAAGGATAAATTTGGCTTTGAGCATTCCTTGCAGCTGTTGTGTTCCTTGCCCTGACATGTTTCTAATGAGCTAGACATCACACCATCTGTAACACCAGATGCAAATGCCTGACACATTCTTATGTGCAAGCGGTGTGGAGGTCAAAGAGCAAAGGTTACTCTGTGCAGCACCTCCAACAGGAAAAGTGGCTCACTCTACCACTACCATCAACTTTTAGTCAACACCAGGCTTTGAGAAAGCACGAGATGCTTAATGTCAGAGTTACGAGGTCATGGGTTCGAATCCCAACCCCCCCCCCGCCCCAGGAGTTTGAGCCCCTAATGCAGACCGGCACCCCCAGTGCCGGGACTGAAGGAGTGCTGCACTGTCAGAGAAGCCATCTCTCAGTGGAGACATCAAACCAGGCTGCCCTCTCGGGTGGACGCAAGAGATCCCACGGCCACTATTTTGAAGAGTGGTGGGGGGGCGGGGTGCGGGTAGGGGAGTAGGATGGGGGGGTTTCCCTGGTCTCCTGGGGGGCCGCTATTTACCCCTCAATCAACGTCACTAAAAACGGCCGACGGGGGCCATTACAATCACATTGTGTTTGTGGGATCTTGCTGTGCGCAACTTTTACAACAGTGACCACACTTCAAAAAAAAAAGTTCTTCATTAAGCCTGGAAAGCGCTTTGAGACATCCTGAGGTGGGGATAGGTGCTCGAGAAATGCAAGTTGTTGTTGAGGTGACTGTTTTCACATGGTTTGAGGTGTAGTTTCATGTACAGCTTATCCTTCTAGACCATAGTCAACAGCTCCCTCTGCACTAACTCCCTGTCAGAAATGTTTCTCTCTCTGAGGGTCGTGAGTCTTTGGGACTCTCTTCCTCAAAAGGCGGTAGAAGCAGAGTCTTTGAACATTTTGAAGGCAGAGGTGGGATAGATTCTTGGTAAGCGAGGGGGTGATGGGTTATCGGGGGGGGGGGGGTAGTTGGGATGCAGATTTCAGGTTACTGTCAGGTCAGCCACCATCTTATTAAATGGTGGAGCAGGCTCAAGGGGCCGATGGTCTACTCCTGCTCCCTGTTCGTAACCGCAGGAGCCAGTGCGTGCACAGCAAGCTCCCACAAACAGTGACAGGGTAGTGACCAGATTGTGATTGTTTTTGTGATATGGGTTGAGGGATAAATATTGGCCCCAGGACACCAGGAGAGAACTCCACCTACCACCAACCACCCCCCCACCCCAAACGCCCACTATTCTTTTAAATAGTTGTGTGTGGGGAGGGGGGCATCTTTTATGACCACCTAAGAGGACAGGAGGGGCCTCGGTTCCAAAGGCCCTGGCAGTGCTGCACTCCCTCAGTACTGGTAGTGTCAGCCTGGGATTACCGAGCTCCTATCCCTCTGGAATGTGGGACTTTGAACCCACAGTCTTCTGACTCAGAGAGAGAGAGAGAGAGGAGCTTACTCAGTGGGCAACTTGGAAAGTCCGCACAGTTGAATTGCACATAAAGTTGAGAGCTTGGTTGACACAACAGCAAAATAACACGAGTCACATTTGGCTTCACAATCGGAAAGAAAAAGACCTGATCTGGTGATGCCAAAAGCAATGGGTGGGTGGGGGTGGGGAGGAGGTGAAGCATCCTTGACCTCACCTCAGCGAGCTGGCTGTAATATCCGGGACTGTGGGCGAGGTCGGCCCCAACTGCGGTGCCTACCGCAGGCGAATAGCTCGCCAATTCACCATCTAGAATCACGATGGATCGGCCAGAGGAGGGGGTGAGTGTAGCTGCTCCCCCCCCCACCCCTTTCCACTTGTCTGAATGTGCTAAAGTGTCCATGTAAAATTGGGGAGGGGGCGGGAAGGGGGAGAGGGGTCGGAAGAGAAAGCTCAGTCCGAGGATGTCTCTGCGGCTGGTCCACCAGGAACATGGGGCTCAGAGTCACTGAGCTGCAGACATCAGGGAGGGAAGGTGGGGCGGGGGGGTTGGTGGTGGGGGGGTAGAGTTACCTGGACTCCTTGCTCCAAGAGGTGGTGCCTCCCTTTAGGTTGGGGTTGGCCAATGGTCAGGGTCAGGTGGTCATGACTGCGAGTCAGGCAGGTAAGGGGATCCAGCAGGTAGCAACGGGAGGGACTTGTCCACCAGGTGCTTGCTACCTGTACGGATGAGAAGGATTGCAAGGTGGAGGAGTAAACTGACCGTGGCAAAGGATATCATATATGTGGAAATTAAGTCACACCACCGCCACCCCCCCCCCACCCCCCAACACTGCTCCACCGCCCTATAGTGGCACAGTCCAAACACGAAGGCGATGCCACATGTAGTCGAATAGCCAACCCACACAGCCACCCACCCCCGTTTCTCACGAAAACACTTTGGAAAGGGGGCTAAATTACCGCCGGTTTGAAACAGGAAAACAACAACAAAAAAAAAAATAGAAACGTCGCACGACAAGGCAAACTCTCTTCACCATGAGACAGGCAAGGGGGAGCGGGTAGGCGGCCAGAGCAATGCAGGGGACACCCGGGCACGGAGCTGGAGGCCTTCGAGCAGAGATTTGCTGGGGTGGGGTGGGGTGGGTTGGGGTGGGGTTTAAAAGGATGGAGGATTCAGGTGCAGCAAACGAGGAGAAGCTTGTTTCCGATGGTTGGGTGGTCGAGAGCCAGAGCCAGTGATGGGCAGCAGGATCCCAACAGGAATCTTTACAGCAAAAGCAGTCACAGCAGCAGCTGGCGAACAGGGGCAATACAGGATTAAAACAAAAACAAAAAAAGCAAGTGCTTTGGCCACTGGGTGGAAATCAGTGAAACGAAACAGCAGATTAACCTTCCCGAGCACCAAGTAACTGGAGCAAATCAAGAGAACAAGAATGTGTCTGTGAGCAGTTAGGACTTGGAGCTCGCTGCCCAGTAGTTGGGGGAGGTCAAACAGATTTGATATTAGCTCACAAAATGAAATTGGATCAAGGAGAATATAAATTGCAAGGATATGTATTGGAGGAGGAGGTGGGGGGGTGGGGGAAGAGGGAGGACTGGGACTAACTGGCTTGCTCTTCAAAAGAGCCAGCACGGAGTCAGTGGGCTGAACGGTTTCCTCCTGTGCTGTGGTTCCTGGATTAATCTGTGCTTGCGGTGCCAATTTGCACTAATTTAATAACTTTGCGCTGGGCAGAATGTGCCCTCTGGTGGTCAATCCGCGCAGCATTCCACCCCCCTCCACCCACCCCACAAAACCCTCAACCTCGTCCCTGATGCTCACTCACCGCAGCCAAACGTCCAGCTGCCACTCGCTGGCTGGGCTCAGACCAGCACCTGTAAAACTAGTCGACAGCAGTGGTGTTGTCCTTCTAATTCAGACTGTGAATTAGCCCAACGGGCAAGAATGCGCTGCATCCCTGCGGGGGATGGGTAGCAGTGGTCTTCAGCTCAAAGCTCTTTATAGAAGAAGCGTTGGCTGGGCTTGTGCACGACCCCCTGCCTCTTTACAACCGACAGCCACGGCTCAGTGGGTCGCACTCTCACCTCAAGAGTCAGAAAGTCGTGGGTTCGGGTCCCAGTCTAGAGACTTGAGAACTGCCTGACACCCCCAGTGTCGTACTGAGGGAGTGCAGCACTTCTAATGATGCTGTCCTTGGTTAAGACGCCAGGCGGTTATGTTGTACGTTGCTGAAAAGAGAGATGTGTTGCCAAAGCTTTTCATCTTGCACTCATCAGGACAAACACAAGAATGCCAAATTTCAGACAATCACAGCAATTTATACTACAGGAGAAAAGGGTGCTGATTGATTGGCAATTCAATTCACATTGTCACGGAGAAAGAACCAGGGAACTATAGGCTCCTGAGCAATTTTTAAAAGCCGCAAGGTCTGAAAGACTCCTTTTGTTTGCAGAGAGCGGGTCCCTGTGTATGAATGTGTCACTTCTAGCAGGTATAAATGAGCCACATTATGAGCTTGACAGATTATCTCAACTTGGTCTGTTAGCGTAGCTATTAGCACACTCAGGATTGTTCAGCAAGTGCTGCCCAATCGCAAAATTACATCTACCAGTGGACATTTTGGTCTTGCATTCGTCAGGACAAACCCAAGAACACCGAAAGCAAAATGCGACACAAAAAAAAAACTTTGTGGCAACATGTCTCTTTTCAGCAGCATTAAAGTTCTGTTCAACCAAGCGAGTATTTACACTGGAAATTCCTGCTGTTCGCAACTTCCTGTTTCACAAATTCGCTTGTCCACGCAAGTCTTTGTACACCAGTTCACCCACTGAGGACCCAAATGTTCACTTATCCACGGTTTTAAAAATAAGAAGCTACCTTTAGAAAATGCTGCAAATAAAGTCACCAAAATAAAGTTTTTAAAAAAGGAAGGTATCCACGACATATTTTCTGTAGTAGAAATTACACAGGCACGTGTGTCGTCTGCTGTTTGTGCGCGAGTGCTCCTCGTTGCTGCTGATCACAGTCCATCTCCACCCTCAAGTGCGTGACAGATTTTACATTTTTCTTGTTTTATTAAACAACCCCTCCAGTAAACTTTTTAAATTTATTAAAAGCAGTTTTTATTGCCTTTGATCATTTATACATGTAAAAATTTCAGGATGGCTGGGACTTATTTAATTGGCCCCCGTTGTAAAAGCATGTTCGTCGTTCGAGAGGTTTCACAGGAATGTAACCCCTGTGAATGAACAGTGGGACTTTACTGTATCCTTAACATAGGAATGCAGCATTAAAGTGTTAAACTGAAGCCTCATCAGCCTAATCCCTGTATTGGCTCTACCATGTACTTCCATCTCTGTAATATTACCGCTCCCTCAGCCCATCTGGTCCTGCCATCCTCAACCATGCTCTTTGTTACCACCAGCCTTCGCTGTCCCAGACCTCTTCTGGTTGGCTTCCTATCTCCAACCACCAAGAACTTAACCTCATCTAAATCTCTATCAGCCATGGCCTAACTCTCACCAAAGCCTAGGGGCCTGTCACCCCCTGAACTATACAGGCTCCTGTTCCGGCAAAGGCTCCATTTTAAAATTCTCATATCCTTATGTTCCATTCCCTCACAAACTCCCTTTGCTCCACTGCTGGCAGCCTGGGTCCCAAGCTCTGGCATTGCCTCCCTAAAAAACCCCTCTGCCTCTGCTCTAAGAGCACTCAGTGTTCACTCACCCGCATCACATCAATGTCAACTTCTGTCTGACAAAAAAAAGCATCGGCTAAGGATCTTGAGCGGGGAAAAAAAAAAATCTCCTCTCCGTTATCAGCCCAGAAATCTCCCATCCGAAAAGGGTTGGAGCGGAGTGCATCAATAATTTTAAAAAGCGTGGTGGACAAGGAATTGGATGAGGTTTTGAGAGAAGAAAAGCAGGGGCTTGGGATCTGGCATGACTGCTGTTCTAAAGAGACAGCATGGGTGTGACTGGCTGAATGGCCTCCTTTCTGCGCTTTAAGTTTCTATGATTCTACAAACACTTACTTCAATGTAGCTCGTGTGTGAATGGTTGTGAGAAATGAAAGAACCAGTGTCTATATAGAGCCTTTGACAGTATGGTGGCACAGTGGCTATATTACAGGACTAATAATCTGGAGACCACAGATCAAATCCCAGCCCAATATCTGAGGAATTTATATTCCAACCATTAAATAAAGCCTAGAATTTTAAAACTACCAATCGTAATGGTGACTGTGAAACTCCTGCATTGCTGTTTAAAAAGCAAAATCTGGTTCCCTAATGTCCTTTTAGGGAAAGAAACCTGCCATCCTCACCCGGTCTGGCCTACATGTGACTCCAGATCCGCACAGCAATGTGGTTGGCTCTTAAACGCCCTCTGAAATGGCCCAGCGAGCCCACTCAGTTGTACCCAAGGAGGTGGCTCACCATCACTTTCTCAAGGGCAGTAAACGCTAGCTTTACCAGTGACATCTTCATCCCATAACTGAAGAGAGAGAACACCTCAGAACGTTGCAAAACTCCTTCCAACCCTTAATTTTGTAGAGCTGAACAAAAAGAGACATTCTGTCAAAGTTTTTCATCTTGTACTCATCAGGACAATTCACAAAAATACCAAACTGTAAAGGGAATACCAATTTATAGTGCGTGAGAAGAGTGCTGATTGGTTGGCAAGTGGACTCTGATTGGTAGAGGCATTGCCATGGAGAATGCACCAGTTGGCAGTTAACTGCTGAGCTTTGTTCAATATCAAACCAGACTCTGATTGGTCAAGGCATTGCCCTGGGGAACGAACCAGGGAATGGCTGGGTCCAATTCTGTAGAGTTGAAAAGAGCACAGTGTGTACACATTTCTTCTGTCTGCAAAGGACAGGGCCGTGTGTGTGAATATATGTAGCTTCTAGCACGGGTAAGTGAGCCACACTGCGAGTTAAATTGATCAGCAGTGTAATTCTTAGCATACTCATGATCGTTTAGCAAGTGTTGCCCAATCGTGGAATCACATCTAACGTTGGACACATGTTTCGAGTTTTGCAAGCACAGGCTGGTTGGGTACAGTCAGTACTTTGCCTGTTGCAACAGCCAGAGGAACATGCTGTTTGATATGATTTGCCAGTCTTTGGAATGTACAACATACATAACTAGTAACTTTACATTTTGAAGTGTAGTCACTGTTGTAATGTATGGACCACAGAGTATGGCAATTTGTACACAGCAAGCTCCCACAAACCAGAAATAACCTGTTTTTGTTGGTTGAAGAGTGTTGGCCCAGGACACTGGAAACCACCACCAGCACCGCTCCCCCAGCCCCACTCCCAACCCACTCCCCCAGCCCCACCCCCACTCTTCTTCCAATACTGTCCACTCGAGGGGGCAGACGGGGACCTCAGTTTAACGTCTTGCCCCAAAGGTGGGACCTCAGGCAGTGCAGCACTCCCTCAGTACCGCACTGGGAGTTAACAACATGGATTATAGGCTCAAAGTTTCTTGGGATGAGGCTTAAACCCACAAACTTGACTCAATGAGTCACAAGTATGTCAATGGAGGTGGCCGGTGTTAACTCCTGATGTTAAAAACAGAAAATGTTGGAAATACTCAGCTAGTTATGGCAGCATCTTGGGGACTGGGGTAGAAAGAGAGAAACATAGTTAAAGTTTCAGGTTGGCAACCTTTCATCCAAACTGGGACAAGGTAGAGACGTAAAAGATTTCATCCATAGGGTGGAAGACAGGAGAGATTGAACGATGGAAGAGTCAGCCTTCCAGGGCCAAAGGGAATGGTGATGGACCAGGTGTGATGCTCTCGGAAAGCAAAAATAAAGAGAAAAACCAAAACACTCCAGGAAAAGGATATAAAATGGGGGCAGAGTTTATGGCCTGAGATTGTTGAATCCGGTGTTGATCCTGAATGCTGTAAAGTGCCTAATTGTTCCTCAAGCTTATGGTTGAGCTTTACTGGGACGATGCCGCAGGTCGAGGACAGAGATGTCAGCACGACAGCAAAGTGGAGGATTTAAACTGACAGACCACGGGAAGCTCAGTGGGGGGGTCATACCCGTGGACTGAAGTGGCGTTTCGCAAAGCGGTCACCCAATCTGCGTTTGGTCTCCCCAATACAGAGGAGGCTGCTAGATTGAAAGTAGTACACCTAAACTGCTGCTGCACCTGGGAGGAGTGTTTGGGGCCTCGGACGGTGAGGAGAGAGAGGAGGTTTCCATAGAAAGGTGCTGTGGCAAGGGGATGGGGTTTTTAGGGGAGGTGATTGAGGAATGGACCAGGTATTGTGAAGGGAATAATGAAGTGGGTGGGGCGAGCACAGGAGGGAGGGGGAAGATGCGTTTGGTGGTGTTAGCACGTGAGAGATTGTGGAAATGGTGGAAGTTGATCCGTTGAAGACGGAGGCTGGTGGGGGTGGAAGGGGAACCATACTGTGGTTCCAGGAGGGAAGAGGGGGTGTGTGTGCAAGTGTGGGAAGTGGATCCGACACGTTAGAGGGCCCTGTCAACTATGGTGTTGGGGGGGGGGGGGGGGGGGGGAAGGGGGGGGGGTAAAAGGGGTGGGTTGGTGCGATCCTCAGCTGAGATAAGAAAAAGTCAACACTAGTGCGGAAGATTGGATCAACAGAAGAGATGATGGAGAAACTGGGAGAACAGAACGGAGTCCTTACAGGATGTCAGGTGCGAGCAAGTGTAGTCGAGGTAGCTGTGGGAGTCAGAGGGCTTATAATATTGTTAGTTTGTCCCCAGAAATGGAGACAGAGAAGTCAAGGAATGGACGAGTCACAGGTGAACCACTTGAAACTGAGAGAAGGGCGAAATTTGGAAGTTGAAGTTTTCCTATTTGGGAAGAGAGCAGGACATGGCACCGATATAGCCATCAACATATAAGAAAGTTGATGGCTCCCAACCCCGCACACCAACCCCCCCCCCCCCACACAAGTAGCAGAGAGCCCTCAGGCTGTCCCTGGTGTGGGTTGGAGGTGTAGGGAGATTGGACAACTGAGGAGATGGCGAAGGCCATGAATTTGGAAAAAAAGTGACAGAGGGCATCAGAAGAGTCACGGATGTAGGCAGGGAGAGACTGGGCAAGGGCAGAAGAGAGTGAAGGTAGAAAGAAATTAGTTCGCTGGGGCACAAACAAGCTGAAACAACAGGTCTACCAGGACTGTCCTGTTCACGGATCTTGGGAAGGAGGTAGAAGCAAACTGTATGGGACCATGAGACTATGAGGTGGGAAGCGGTGGAGGGAAGATCACTGGAGAGGGAATGAGGTTAGTGACTGATTATGAAAACAATGGCTCGACGTTCAGTGGTGAGGGTTCCCGGTCCAGGGGAGGAAGTGTCGGAGAGTTGGTGCTCAGCCTCTGCAAGATCAGATTCCCAAACAGCACCTGCCTAAACCCCTTGTCAGCAAGTCTGATAATGTCAGGGTGAGAGCCGAGGCAAACGGAGGGAGACCAGTCAGGGTGAGAGGGGGAAGCAGAGAAATTGAGACGGCCAATGTCACGTTGGCCATTCTCATTGAAAAGATAGAGAAAAGGTAAGGGGCCGGAAGGGTGGGTGGGGTGGGGGGGGGGGTGGCGGTCCTGATGGAGCAAGAGTATTGGATACGGGCGGAAGGATCCATTGAGCAAGGGCTGTGGGGAGGCCGAGGGGGGTACACAGAGGACGACACCTGCTTAAAGGAGGCAAAGGCAACAGAACGTCACCTTGAGCTCAAAATTCATTAAAGATGGGGTCTTGCTTTTGTATTACATTATGGGAAAGACTTACGATTTCAACATGGAGAGAGAGACAGTGAAACCTTGGCTGCTGTGCATGTGTTCGCTCTTGCTCTACCCCAATCAAAAAGTACAAGAGACATTCTATTAAGCACCACGCTTGCTGGTGTTGGCATCACGATTCTCTCTGTGATGTTTTCTAGAACTGGTTCAAGAGTAAACTGAAGGCTCAGAAACAAACTATGCCATAGGGCGTTGGTACTGGGTTGCACACACCAAGAGTATATGGATCACTGGGCTTGTTTCCAGTTACCTGGGGGCTCCATGGCCCGCACAGATGAAATTCGACCAGGGCATGCTTCACCTGGTCACCAATCCCTCAGTGGGAGAATGTGTGTTCAAGCAGGAGTGCATAGAGCTGCAAATCCTGCTCTTACAAGCGTCCACCCAATCCCCTTTTGAAAGTAAGCAGTGAAACTCCTTCCAGTCCCCCTGAGGCAGTGCCATTCACATTATTTCCATAAAATTGCATCCACCGCGTTACCATTGTCTACTCTCTGTGCTATCTCCTCAACAGACTCAATAGGGTTGGTCAAGTCAAGAAGTTGCTCTTTTGAAATCCATGCTGTCTTTTTAAAGATAAGAATTGCACTAACTATCCTGACAACACAGTGTTTTCTAACTATTAAATGCACAGCAACAATGCATGTCCCTTCACTAGTTTCTTTTAAAATATGTGGATGCGGTCCACCAAAACCAAGGGTTTTATCCTCTGCGTGTGTTTAGTTTATTCGATACATCCTTTTTTAAAAAATTAAAAGCACTTATCTCGTGGCGCATATCAATTAAGGTCACGTCTACCTGTTCTCTCTCCCCGGTAAATAGCAAAGCAAAATAATTATTTAGTATTTCTACCATCGCCCAGCGGAGGGAGGGAGACCAGGAGAAGGACACTGGATTAATGATCGGGAGACGCAACTTCAAAAATAATTATTTACCATCGCCCAGCGGAGGGAGGGAGACCAGGAGAAGGACACTGGATTAATGATCGGGAGACGCAACTTCAAAAATAATTATTTACCATCGCCCAGCGGAGGGAGGGAGACCAGGGGAAGGACACTGGATTAATGATCGGGAGACGCAACTTCAAAAATAATTATTTACCATCGCCCAGCGGAGGGAGGGAGACCAGGAGAAGGACACTGGATTAATGATCGGGAGACGCAACTTCAAAAATAATTATTTACCATCGCCCAGCGGAGGGAGGGAGACCAGGGGAAGGACACTGGATTAATGATCGGGAGACGCAACTTCAAAAATAATTATTTACCATCGCCCAGCGGAGGGAGGGAGACCAGGAGAAGGACACTGGATTAATGATCGGGAGACGCAACTTCAAATCCCAGCCCAGCAGCTGAGGAATTGAAATTGTTAATTAAATAAATCTGGGATTCAAAAGCTAGAATTGGGAATGGTGACCATGAAACTAGTGGATTATTATGAAGTCCGCAATGGGGAGGAAAGCTGCCATCCTTACGCAGTCTGGCCTGTGTGGGATCTCTGGACTCTCAGGAATGTGATCGACTCAAGACGAGCGGACGAGTTAGGAGCAGGAGCTAACTGCCCTCTGACTTGGCCGAGCAAGACCCTCAAGTTGTATTCATGACAGGTTACAACCACATAGGAGAGAGAGAGAGAGGGGAGGGGTGCATGTGAGAGAGTGAGGGGAGGGGTGCGTGTGTGTGAGAGAGAGAGAGAGAGGGGAGGCGTGCATTTGAGAGTGAGAGAGAGAGAGAGAGAGGGGAGGGGTGCATGTGTGAGTGAGAGAGAGAGGGGAGGGGTGTGTGAGAGAGAGAGTGGGGGGGGGAGGGGTGTGTGTGAGAGAGAGGAGGGGTGCGTGTGAGAAAGAGTGAGAGGGGGGAGGGGTGCGTGTGAGAGAGTGAGAGAGGGGAGGGGTGCGTGTGAGAGAGAGAGAGAGAGAGAGAGGGGAGGGGTGCGTGTGAGAGAGTGAGAGAGAGAGAGGGGAGGGGTGCGTGTGAGAGAGTGAGAGAGAGAGAGGGGAGGGGTGCGTGTGAGAGAGTGAGAGAGAGAGAGGGGAGGGGTGCGTGTGAGAGAGAGAGTGAGAGAGAGGGGAGGGGTGCGTGTGAGAGAGTGAGAGAGAGAGAGAGGAGGGGTGCGTGTGAGAGAGTGAGAGAGAGGGGAGGGGTGCGTGTGAGAGAGTGAGAGAGAGAGAGGTGAGGGGTGCGTGTGAGAGAGTGAGAGAGAGAGAGGGGAGGGGTGCGTGTGAGAGAGTGAGAGAGAGAAAGGGGAGGGGTGCGTGTGAGAGAGTGAGAGGGGAGGGGTGCGTGTGAGAGAGAGAGTGAGAGAGAGGGGAGGGGTGCGTGTGAGAGAGTGAGAGAGAGAGAGGGGAGGGGTGCATGTGAGAGAGTGAGAGAGAGGGGAGGGGTGCATGTGAGAGAGTGAGAGAGAGAGAGGGGAGGGGTGCATGTGAGAGAGTGAGAGAGAGAGAGGGGAGGGGTGCATGTGAGAGAGTGAGAGAGAGAGAGGGGAGGGGTGCGTGTGAGAGAGTGAGAGAGAGAGAGAGGGGAAGGGTGCATGTGAGAGAGTGAGAGAGAGAGAGGGGAGGGGTGCGTGTGAGAGAGTGAGAGAGAGGGGAGGGGTGCGTGTGAGAGAGAGAGAGAGAGAGACAGAGACAGAGAGGGGAGGGGTGCGTGTGAGAGAGAGAGAGAGAGGGGAGGGGTGCGTGTGTGAGAGAGAGAGAGAGAGAGAGAGAGAGCGGGGAGGGGTGCGTGTGAGAGAGAGAGAGAGCGGGGAGGGGTGCGTGTGAGAGAGAGAGAGAGGGGAGGGAGGGAGGGGTGCATGTGAGAGAGAGGGGAGGGGTGCGTGTGAGAGAGAGAGAGGGGAGGGGTGCGTGTGAGAGAGAGAGAGCGGGGAGGGGTGCGTGTGAGAGAGAGAGAGAGGGGAGGGAGGGAGGGGTGCATGTGAGAGAGAGAGGGGAGGGGTGCATGTGAGAGAGAGAGAGGGGAGGGGTGCGTGTGAGAGAGAGAGGGGAGGGGAGGAGTGCGTGTGAGAGAGAGAGAGGGGAGGGGTGCATGTGAGAGAGAGAGAGGGGAGGGGTGCGTGTGTGAGAGAGAGAGAGAGAGGGGAGGGAGGGAGGGAGGGAAGCAGGTGGTGCTGTGTTGGGGAGGGGGTGGCAGGTGCTTGGAAACTTCCAATGAAAACCAACCGATGGAGATTGAAACCAGTCCAGAGTACAGAACACAGAATGTTGCTTTATTCAAATCAAAGACCAGAGAGTGTGAAAAATTCAAATATTTTTCTTTGCTTTATCATTGTTGAATGGTGCCAGAACAAAATTAACCCAAAAATTATAAATATATATATATAAATATATATATTTTATATATATATATCTATCTCATCGCTGGCCTCTGCAAAGAAACTGGGTGGTTGAGAGAATAACCCCTTCCAATGCAAGATAAGTGGGTAAAGATGAAATGTTTGGGGTTAAAAAAAAATTGCAATTTTAATTTTTTTTTTAAAAACTGGCCCATCAGGGCAGAGTTTATATTCTCACCCCTCCCTCCCCAAAAAATATCGAAAATCAGAACACCTACTTATCGTTCGTTGACACTTTTCTTCAAGAAGTTACAATGCAAACCACCAACAGAAAGCAAGATCGACTACAGATAAATACAGTCTCTAGGAACTTAATTTTTTTCTTTTTTTTTAAAAATTTCATTATCCTTCAACACAACACTAACACTTGTTTCTGCAGCACAGGGATTACACTGTGCACATTGTTTTTTTCAATATATATAATATATACAAAGTGAAAGTCAGCAACATACAATAGCAAGTTTTTTTTTAAAAAAAGCTTCTCCTCTCTTCCTTTTAAACACAAACATCCTGCCTGAGCCACCGATTATGCATTGTCTCAATTGTGCTGACACATGCTGAATTATTAAAGAGATATTATGAAGTCCAGGCCTGATGAAGCAGAGTCATCAAACGGCTTCACCCCACAGGAGTGGGAGCGTGGACAGGGACAGGGGAGCGCATAGAAACGGTAACTGTATTCTGGTCTTCAACACCTATCGCTGCATTGATTGTGTGTGTGTGTGTGTGTGGGGAAATGATCCTACGCAATGCATTGTGTCACAGCCTTGTCAAGGGGGAGGTCCAGGATTTTGACCCAGCATGTCATTCAATAGCATCTGATATTCAGTGGCTGAATCCCCCACTAAACATCCTGGGGGTTATCATTGGCCAGAAACTGAACTGGACCAGCCTTATTAAATACTGTGGCTACAAGAGCAAGTCAGAGGCTGGGAATTCTGCAGAGAGTAACTCACCTCCTGACTCCCCAAAGCCTGTCCACCATCCACAAGGCACAAGTCAGGAGTGTGATGGAATACTCCCCACTTGCCTGGATGAGTGCAGCTCCCACAACACTCAAGAAGCTCGATACCATCCAGGATAAAGCAGCCCCACTTGATTGGCAACACGTCCACAAATATTCACTCTCTCTGCCACCGAACAGTAGCAGCAGTGTGTGTACCATCTACAAGATGCACAGCAGAAACTCACCAAGGCTCCTCAGGCAGCACCTTCCAAACCCATGACCACAACCACCTAGAAGGACAAGGGCGGCAGATAAATGGGAACACCACCACCCAGAAATTCCCCTCCAAGCAACACACCATCCTGACTTGGAAATATATCGGCTGTTCCTTCACTGTCGCTGGATCAGAATCCTGGAACTTCCTTCCTAACAGCACTATGGGTGTAACTACACCGCAGGGACTGCAGCAGTTCAAGAAGGCGGCTCAGCACTACCTTCTCAAGGGGCAATTAGGGATGGGCAATAAATGCTGGCCCAGCCAGCGAAGCCCACATTCCATGAAGGAAGAAAGGGTCACTGACTCCCTCGTATTTACCCACGCCACACACACCACCCACCCAGAACATTACACCCCAGGATCCAGTGTCTAATCCAGGCCCATGTTCCAATGTTGATATACTGCATTAAGAGATGGCAAAGTTTCGTCGGGACATTAAACCCAGGAGGCCTCCTGCCTTTCACTCGATTGGTTTCTGGGTTCTAGGCAAGGTGGATCTTGCTGGGAGAGGAGATGGTAGCTCTCTTGCGCTGTCCCAATGTCACAGCACATACCATCAAAAGTGTGGTAACGGGTCATTTGTACAAGTGTATTGCCAATGCAGGGTTTATCCACGTTAATATACCAGATGCATCACGGTGCCAACCCTTCTTTCTGAACATTACATACGTGACAACTAAGCCAATTTGGGCATGGATGGCACCTCCTCACTTGGCAACAGCCGACAGCCCCAGGTCACTGCCAACATAACCCCTAGCCAGCCATGCTACAGGGGCTGGGTTAAGAGTGAAGGAGCGTGTGGAAAGGGGAAAACAGAGAAGTGGTTTCCACACCCAGCGATCCGGTGAAATGGCTGCTCGTCTGCTGCAGTGACCCAGGTAGACGTTCCACACACACACCTCTTGGGCAATGTTGTCTAGAGACAGTCCTTGCCTGGTTGCGTTTGGTTGGGGGGGGGGGGGGGGGGAAAGAGAGAAAGAGGGCGTTCAGGAAGGTCAACCGGACATTGAGTATAATATTTGCAAATTAATCTGCTCACAGGTTCTGTCTTTCAGGCCAGGGCACAGTTACGCAGAAAAGGAAGGAGGAGAGAATCTGGTGAGTAATTAGTAAATTCGCTCGACAACACAATGGAAAAAAAAAATTGTTTCACTTGGGAAGACAGCACAAACATTCAAGGGTCTAGTGGTGTAGCCATGGCAACTGTGCTCAAAAAGGTCCCCACCAGGGGACAAATACAGAAAGGAATCTGGGAATGAGCTTTCCAACTCCAAACATTGGGATCACACGGTATTTTGCCAGTGGAGAGTGGGGGGGGGGGGGGGGGGGGGGGTGTCAATTGACATCTTCCAAGACCGAGGTGGCTAGATTTTCATTGCTTAAAAAGTGACCAAATAACATGGAGCAGAAGCAGGGAGATGAGGCCGAGGCACAGGCAGAATTTAGCTGAATCACAGAACAGGCTCTGGGGGCTGAATCCAGGCCTTGCTCCTGCTCCTTGGCCTGTCAACACGTCCTGGCATTTTTGGTTGATAGTGCACTTGTGGGGGCAGCCCAGGAACTTGTTTTTGATGTCAGAGGCGCTATATAGATGCAAGCCACTGCTTTTGGAGAATGGTCTGAGCAGGAAAATAACGAACCTTCCCATGTGCCATGATTTCTTTTGATATATATAAAAAAAACCGACTTGCATTTATATAGCGCCTGTCATGACCACCGGACGTGTCCACGCTCTTTGCAACCAATGACATACGTTTGAAGTGTAGTCTCTGTTCTAATGTAGGAAACACGGGCAGCCAATTTGTGCACAGCAAGCTCCCGCAAACAGCAATGCGATAACAATCAGAGCATCTGGTTTTTTTTGTGATGTCGACGGAGGGGTTAAATATTGGTCCAGGGGAGGGTGAGGACATGAGATAAAGAGGGAACAGGGTGGGGCAGAAATCATATCAAAAACAGAAAAGGAAAACACCCTAGCAGGTCAAGTAGCAACTGGTCGAGAAAACTGATGTTGCTGTCTTTGGGTTATGAATTCCTCATTCACGCCTGTCGCTGTCTATTTCAAACACTGTTCGTTGGTAATATTTCCCCATCTGGGTTAAGGGTTCAAACATACGAAACACTGACTTGCCTTCTCTCGACAGCTAACAGAAAGAGCTTCAATGGGAGACAAAGACACAGTTAAATGGTTTAAACAACCTGTCAAGCGTTTTCTTTCAAAAAAAAAATAAAGTGAAAAATTTGGAACCAGTGGGGAAGTAATGATGATAATAGCTTCTCGAGCAGGTTGGGTCACACAGATAAAGGCACTTTGCTGGAACCACAGCCAGGTGCAAATCTGTCACGAGTGATCACAGAGAGCGCTGGCAAGTTATTAAACTGCAAAGCCACATTCCACGCTTCCCCACTGTCCGCACACCTGCTCATTCCAGCATCGGGGGGCTGCCAATACAGCCAACAGTCCTGACTTATTAACCCCTCTCCTTAAACTGAAGGAGCAATGGGGGGTGGGGGTGGGATTACACAGCACACACAGCACAGGAACACATCATTCATTCCAAACAGTCCACACAGGTTTTATGCTCCACTACCCCCCTCCCCACCTCTTTCATCTCACTCCATCGGCACAACTCTCTATGCTGATGAAGAGTCACACGGACTCGAAATGTTGACTCTGTCTTCCTCTCCACAGATGCTGTCAGGCCTGCTGAGTTTTTCCAGCTGTTTATGTTTTTCTCCCTTTCTCCCTGTTGCTTCCCCTTGAGCGCATCTGTTATTCCCTTGAGCCACTCCCTGTGGGAGCGGGTTCCACACTTCTCTGGGTAAAGAAGTTTCTCCTGAATTCCCCATTTGGATTTATTGGCAATGATCTCATTATGCTCTTCCTCGCTAGAAAAAAACATCCTCTCGGTAGCTGCTCGATCAAAACATTTAAGTCATTCTAAAGGTCACCCCTTAGCCTTTTCTATTCCCAGGGAACAGAGCCCCAGCCGGTTCATCCTTTCTTGCTGGGTATAGCCTGGTATCACTCCCATAAACATTTTCTGCACACTCTCCAAGTCCTTTTCATACAATGGAGACCAGAACTGTGCACCGTACTCCCAAGTGAGATCTAAAACCAAGGTTCTATACAATTTCTGTCACCACTTGAGACATCCTGGACAAGATTAATAAACTCAATACAATTTCTGCAGGGATTCTCGCCCATCATCTCCCAGTGGGTGAAATGACAAAGGGAGGAGGTGGGGGGAATGAGTTTTCCCAGTGGATGAGGGGACGATGGTGACTTGCCAGAGTCCTGGGGACATGCAGTGGATTGGCGGGCCGCTGCTTTAACTGGCCCAGCTCAATTGATTTTAACCAACCCAACCCCTTGGCCCACGATCGGGGGATTTGGGGGGGGGGGGGGGGGGGGGGGGTTGCTAGTTCTTACTGGTTGACACCACTGTCAAGCGGAGCGGTACGTCAAGCAGACAGGCAACCTGGCTGTGCAATGGCAGGCACCCACCACCCTTCCCGTTCTTCCAAGGATGCCACTGGGGTGGGGCTGGGAGACTGGTGGGCGCAATAGCGGAGATTACGGATGTGTCGCTGCAGGAGGGCACGATGCACCGTGCGGCGCCCCCTCTCCCACCCCACCCCTCCCCTCCCCTCTGTCCCCCTCCCCTCCCCTCTGTCCCCCTCCCCCACCTCCCAAAGTGCAGTCGAACTCCTTGACACTTTAGTACGGGCACATTAAACAAACACCTCGAGTGGCCATATTGGCTTTGGCACTGGGACAGGACGCCTGCTCTTGGCTTAGTGCACAGAGAGGAGCAATTGGGAGGCCAGCCAGCGGGTGCTACAGCCACTTTCTAAATCGCCCAATGAGAAGTATAAAAGAAAGTTGACATGGAACAAAATGCATAAAGCCTCCGTTTCGCTTCAACACTTCTTTAATACTCATTAAGATTTACAAGCCTCGGGAAAGATGTTTTTGAGATGCTGACTTCAGCATCGCATCTGCTCAAAAGATTGCCTGTGATATTCACGTTTTTAAAAAAAAAGAGGACTCCAGCTGGTCTGTGAACTAATAACCTTGCTCTTCACGCACCCTCAAAAAGCGCTCACAGCTCACAAGTGCTGCAGTGCGGTCAAATACGTGTGCAGTGCACACCAGTTTAATAAGCGTGGCCGCACACCTACACACACACACACACACACGTACACACACACACACAGAGGAGGCAGCCAGGATGGAGGGGAGCAGCACCTCACTACAGAGGCAAATGACAACCTTGCAGTGATTTGGAAGTGGGTGGTGCAAGATTGGCCAGTTTTTTTTTGGGCGGGGGCGGGAGAGAAAAACAGGGTGGGACATGGCGGGGAGGGGGTGCAGATTATTCCGTACACTGCGTTCACTAAATACTAGACATTTCCTCCTTCGCCGGGTTAGAGACAGCCAGGTACACAGCCCCGGATTGCACAAACCGGCGACTGGTTACATTTGCACCTCTCTTCTCCTGGTTTCTCTCTCTCCACAGACGCTGTCAGACCTGCTGAGCTTTTTCCAGCATTTTCTGTTTTTGTCTCCTCTCCTCTTCTGACAGTTTACAATCACAAGGCTCCCTTTCAGGAGACAATAGCTTTTTGCCAACTTCTTGGAACCTCTGCTCACTAGTAGAAAGGAAAGAGTCCGTGGCCTATGTATTTTTTTTTTGGCGGGGGTGGGGGGGGGAGAAACAGGGTGGGCAGAAGTGGCGGATATTTGGGATGCCCCCCCGAGAGAGAGAGAGAGAGAGAGAGAGAGAGAGAGAGAGAGAGCGAGCGAGCGCAAGAGAGCAGAGATGGCACGACTCCCGCAGATAAAACCGTACCAACCTCAGCTCGCAGTGCAAGGGCTGAGCATTGAACCCAAGAGCGTGGCGTTAATGCCGATGTGGGCGCTTCTCTGGACCAGCCTCCGTTAGTGGTCTCACGACAACAAAACAACACCAGCCAAGGTCAATACCAACCACGTGCCATGTGACCAGGGTCCTTCCGCACACCCCCCCTCCCGTGCTGCTTCTCGCCCGACCGGTATTAGAAGTTCCTTCATAAAGCTGTATCCAAATACAGCACAGTCATAGGCAGCCCCTGAAGGGGCCATAAGGAAAGGAGTGCTTTATTGTTAAGCACGAGCGGCTGTATATTGTTTTGGGGTGGGCGCAATGTGCTGTTATTTAACAGCAAAGTGCGTCATGGTCAGAGATGGCGGAGAAGTAGGCAGAGTTGGAGTGAGGGGAGGGACAGGATAGGTGAGTTGTCAGGACCTGGGTGATTTCAAACGGGAAGCGAGATAGAAGGCAGAGGTTTGGTGGGGGGGGCGGTGAGGGGCTGAAAGAGGCAGCGAGTGGGGACAGGAGGACAACAGCACAGCATTCGCGACCCCGCTCGCACCGACTGCCAAACCCCTGGCGGGATGCTCCTTCGTCGCAAAAAAGGGATTTTCTTCCTTTTTTTGTTTTTATAAAAAGTCAGTACACACACGTCTCACCATGAGGAGCGTGGGGGGGGGGGGGGGGGGGCCAAAGATGGAGGTTGCCAACGACGGGCGAGGCCAGGGGGCTAGAGGACAGGTAGGCGGGGGTGAAACCCACAAGCCGAGGCTTCGGTTCACTCGCATGTCAACAGCTGCCCTGTCGAGCATGACACAATCAGCACTTCAGTATAAAAATTCAAAGCCAGGATACTGGTGTTTGGGAGAGGGAGGGGGGGGGGGGTCAAGAGACACATCAGTAAAGATATTCTACTGAAAAGAAAAACATACACACACTCACTCGCTCTCGTGAGCACTCACTCTCACACACACACACACAAACAAATCCATGAGCCCAAGGGAGAAACAAATAAATTCTAGTGACAAAGTTTAGATTGACACCAGCAGCTCACAAGAAGCCTGGGGCAATTTAAGATTCCTTGTTAAAAAACAAAAATTAACTGCAGTCTTTCCCTCCATTTTATACCTTTTCCACAAGAAGCCTGAAGAAACCCTTTCTTTTCCCCTCCCTCCAAGTTTTACTTTTTCTTGATATTTTAACAAATAAAATTTCCCCCTCAACAGGTTACATCCATGGGAGGGGGAGGGAGGGGTAAGGGATGGAATTTTTTTTCTTGGCGGTGGTGAGGGGGGGGTGCTGGGGTTGTGGGGAGGGGGGTGGGGGGGGGAAATCTGTTTGTCACAGGCTCATCCTCCTTCTCCTCCTCTTCCCCACCCCCCCATCCCACCCCTCGTCCTGTAATTTCTTCTCAGGAGGGAGAGCAGAAAGGAGGGAGGGAGGGAAGGTAGGAGGGCGGGAGGTTTTCATATCTAACAATCAAGGTTTTTTATTTTAATTCCTCTATTCGCGTCGCACCCACTTCAGGTCACGGTTAGTTCCAGATTTTGAGGAAACTGTCCCAAGATCCTGTTGCCACAGCCATTCCATCGTCTGTCACTCCCAGGCAGCTAACCCTGTTGTCGTGACCAGCCAAGACTCCTGGAAGAGGTGGGAGAAAGACAAAGAGAGAGAGGGAGAGATTTGAGAATCAGGTTGATCTGGAGCTCGGTCAGCAGCCGCTCTCAATGCAAATCCCCAGCAAAATACAAAGAGCTCTCAGTGATGGGATTAGTTCACTGTGGATATTAACCACTGGCTTGAAAATCTAGTGCACGGGCATAACTCCTGTTGTCAAGATTCATGTCAACACACAG
This sequence comes from Carcharodon carcharias, assembly GCF_017639515.1. Taxonomy (NCBI): domain Eukaryota; kingdom Metazoa; phylum Chordata; class Chondrichthyes; order Lamniformes; family Lamnidae; genus Carcharodon; species Carcharodon carcharias. The sequence goes on along the minus strand of NC_054499.1, from coordinate 13,859,514 downwards.
CATCAAAACTGCCCATGTAAACATTTTAAATAGAAACCGAGTGTGGTGGAATGTTGGTTACGTTGGTGGACTAGCAATCCCGGAGGAGGGGAGGACAGATCCCACCATTTCGAGTCAAACGCAGGAAGTAGGCACATTCAGTCCCTTTGAATCTATTCCTCCATTTATTCCGGCCATGGCCGATCTGGATGTTAACTCCATTTACCCACCTTGGCGCTCTAACATTTTAAACGCACTTGCCAAACAAAAATCTATCAATCTCAATTTTGATATTTTCAATTGCCCCCTCCTCCAGAATCAGGGTTTTTTTGGGGTCAGGGCTGGGGAGGTGAGAGAGTTCCTGATTTCCATGACCACGAGGACACTGCAAGTTGAGAAGAAGAATTATTTCGAAAAGGACATCGGGTGGGGGATTGAGGGAAATAAGCTTGCAGGGCTAGAGGGATAGGGCGGGGAAATGGGACTGACTGGGCTGCTCTACAGAGCGCCAGCATGGACTCAATGGGTTGAATGGCCTCCTTCTGTGCCAAACGACTATGACCTTTGTGAGTGCTTCCTGGTATCAACCATGAACGATCTAACTTTAATTTTCATGTTGTGCATCTTGTTCTAGACTCCCTGTTCTGGTCCTCCCCATACCAGGGGAAACAGGTTTTTCCCTTCTATTCTTTTTTTATTTTGTTCCTGGGATGTGAGCGTCGCTGGCTAGACCAGCATTTATTGACCATCCCTAATTGCCCCTTAAGAAGGTGGTGGTGAGCTGCCTTCTTGAACCGCTGCAGTCCGTGTGGTGTAGGTACACCCACGGCGCTGTTAGGGAGGGAGTTGCAGGATTTTGACCCAGCGACAGTGAAGGAACGGCCGATATACTTCCAAGTCGGGATGGTGAGTGGCTTGGAGGGGAACTTCCAGGTGGTGGTGTTCCCATCAAAATTCTGCTCTTGTCCTTCTCGGTGGTGGAGGTCGCAGGCTTGGAAGTTGCTGTCGAAGGAGCCTTGGTGAGTGGCTGCAGTGCATCTTGTAGATGGTACACACACTGCTGCTACTGTGTGTCGGTGATGGGGGGAGTGAATGAAGGAGATGGAGGATTTTTTTTTCATTCATGAGTTGTCACCGGCTAGGCCAGCATTTATCCCTCACCCCAAATTGCCCTCGAGGCGGTGATGGTGAGCTGCCTTCTTGAACCGCTGCAGTCCATGTCGTGTAGGTACACGCACAGCGCTGTTAGGGAGGGAGTTTCAGGATTTTGACCCAGTGACAGTGAAGGAACGGCCGATATATTTCCAAGTCAGGATGGTGAGTGGCTTGGAGGGGAATTTCCCGGTGATGTTCCCCATGTGTCTACTGCCCTTATCCTTCTAGATGATGGTGATCGTGTGTTTGGAAGGTGCTGTCTAAGGAGCCTTGGTGAGTTGCTGCAGTGCATCTTGTAGATGGTACACACACTGCTGCTACTGTGCGTCGGTGGTGGAGAGAGTGAATGTTTGTGGATGGGGTGACAATTAAGCGGAGCTGCTCTGTCCTGGATGGTGTCGAGCTACTTGAGTGTTGCGGGAGCTGCACTCGTCCAGGTAATGCTCAACAACTCACTATCTTACTGGGGAAATTACCCTTTTTTTTATTTTTAGGGAGACTTTGATGTAGTTCAGGTCACGAGCTCGGTTTGCTGTTGTTCGGAGAGACTCTGAATAGATTTTGCTTGTTGCCAGGCCAGCCCCGCCGATGAGCTGCCTACCGACCTGACCTTCTGCCCAAAGCCAGCCCTCCAGTCCTTACCCGCACACCCTCCTCACAGTTCCAGCACCGCAGGGAGGAATCAGGGAGCGTCACACCGGAGGACAGGCTGCTTGGCCCACTTACCGGCGCGGTCGCCCTTCATGGAGTCCCAGATGTTGCAGTTGAAGTCGTCGTAGCCAGCCAGCAAGAGGCGGCCGCTCTTGGAGAACGCCACCGACGTAATGCCGCAGATGATGTTGTCGTGGGAGTACATCATCAGCTCCTGGTCTGCCCGCAGGTCGAAGAGCCGGCAAGTGGCATCGTCGGAGCCGGTGGCAAAGGCATTCCCATTGGGGAAGAACTGGAGAGAGAGGGGGGGAGGAGCGGGAGAGAGAGAGAGAGAAAAAAAAATCAACACGTCACCTGCTTCGTGGAGCATCCACTACTTTCACTCATTGTGAGATCCCTCGACAAGCGACCTCATCGCCGGCACCACAGCATCAGCGGCTGCACTATCACCATCGTCTCCTGGTAACCAACTTCCTCTCCTTTCTGTCCTGTTCGCCTGCCCCCTCGTTCCATCGCCACAGCTTTCATCAAGGCCTCACAGGAGCTGGAGGAGGCCATTCAGCCCCTCGAGCCCATTCTGTCATTCAGTTAGGCCATGGCTGACCTGTATCTCAACCCCATCCACCCGCATCGGTCCCCTAACCCTTTAATCTCCCTACCCAACAAAAATATTTCAATTGCTGTTTTGAAGTTTTCAATTAGCCCTCGGCCTCAGCAGCTTTTGTGGGGGACAGCGTTCCAGATTCCCACCCCACCTTTGTGTGAAGGACTGCTTCCTGACATCACCCCCCCACCCCCTGAACAGCCTGGCTCCAATTTTATGGCTCTGCCCCTTTGTTCTGGACTCCTTTCCCCCACCACACCCACCTCACCCTGAAAAGGGGGAAATGGTTTCTCTCTGTCTACCCTATCGAATCCTTTAACCATCTTAAACTCCTCGATTAGATCACCCCTGCCTACTCTCGATGGAGTACAAGCCTAGTCTGTGCACCTGTCCCCATAATTTAATCCATCTGGTGGTTCTCTGCTGCACTCACTCAAAGGCAAATATAACTTTCCTGAGGTGCAGTGCTCAAAGTTAAGCCACGAGCGATTCAGTGATCCTGACTATCCCAGAGCACAGTCTGGGCACTCGAGTCTCATTACCCCATCCTGAGAACTCTTCGTCCTCCATAGGTGGAGTGATGATCAATCCATGGCCTTTTTCATTCCAGCCTCTGCCAGGCCTTCTTTTATCTCCTTTAATCAGCAGAGGCTGCCTCTACCTCTCTCTCCCCCCATCCCCCTCCTCTTTAAACCTTTCCTTAAAACCTACCTCTTAGACTAAGCTTTTGGTCACCTCTCCTAATGTGGCTCACTATCAAATTGTGGCTGATAATCACCCTGGGATGTTAAGGGTGCTCTATAAATACAGGCTGTTCTCGTTTTTAAGCCCAGCACCACCGAGCTGCCATTCCCCCAGTTTTGTGTGTTTCACACTCTCTCTCTGCCCTGCATGAAGGGCCAGGGCCACACCCCACCCCGCCACTGACCACGTCTCCATGGTTTCACCCTGGACAACTACCCCAAAGCGCTCTGGCTCGGAGCGAAGCCCCGGGGCACGGTGTCTGCGCTGACTTACGCAGACGGCGTTGATGTCCGACTCGTGACCGGTGAAGGTCTGCCGGCACATGCTGTCGCGCACGTCCCAGAGCTTGACTGACGCATCGCAGGCTCCCGACACGAAGGTCTTGAAGTCCGGGGAGAGGGAGAGGCTCATGACATCTCCGCTGTGGCCCGTGAACGTGGTCGTCTGCTGCCCGGTTTCAATATCCCACAGGGCACTGCCAAGGGACAAAAGGAGGGGATGCATGGGCAGGGTGAGGAGAGGGAAATCATTAGAAAGGTGAAGAACTTCTTTCCTTTTTAAAAAACAAACACCTGGAAACAGAAATTGCAAAATATTTTTCTGCAGACCAACAAGAACAAGAATCTGAAGGCTCCTCGCACCCTGGAAAAGTCAGATAGCTGGATACAAATACCCACCACACGACTGCCTCTAAGTAGCAGGGTATGTTTGTCCTTAGGATGTGGGTGATGCTGGCGAAACCACATTTATTGCCCATCACTAAGTGATGACGGATTGATAATTGTATGGTTGTGAAGAATAAACAGGTGGAGAGTACCGATTAGTACCTCGAGCACATATAAATAAGGGCTGCTGGGCTGGAGTGCATCAGCAACCCTGGGAATGTTCTTTAAATTAAACTTATCAAATTTAAATTACAAGATTTGCTTTTTTGTTTCAGTGCCCCTTTAAGGGGATGCCAATTACTTAATTTGATTATTGTTTGCTGAAAAGGGAGAATGCTGGGACACTGGTTTGGTTGTTAAATGGGAGGCAGACATAGGTAATGCTGCATTCTGTAAATAAACCAACCATCAGGAAAAGGATTCATGTCCAGTTTCACTTCATGAACTGGCTGCGGATCCATACATCACTAGTGGCCTGCTAAGGTGCTGGATGGGGGTGAGTCTTCTATGTTTATAATGGAGAAGCTTATCATGCCATGTCAGAGAGCCACTTAGTTTTGGACATGTGTAACTTGGACTGGTAGGATGTGTCAGGTCACCTTCCTCGAGAAACATTAGTGACCCAGTTTTTGATCAATTAGCAGCTTCCATTTCTTTTTGTTTGTTTTGGTTTGATGGCATGTCAGACTTAAAGCTTTGATTAATTTAACTTCCGTGGTAGGGTTTGAACTCATGGTGTCAAGGTTACTAGTCTAGCACCATTACCAGAACACTAAAGTACTGGACCAGTGCAAGGAGAGTCAAAGAACAGTAAGTGTAATTACTGAAGATTCCACCTTGTGGCTCAGTTCACCACCCACGATTCCAGGTCTGGGTTGAGGTCCACTTAACCCACGGTGGGTGGGAGTGGGGGAGAGAGGACATCCGACATCAATGCAGTCCTCCGCTCCCAGATCCTCTTACTAAACTTCTCCACCTTGCCAAGCCTAGAGGTCCTGTCTGCCCCCACAGAGACCCCATGGTGTTATTTCAAAGACTACGAGCAGGGGAGCCCTCCCGGTGTCCTGGACCAACATTAATCTCTCAGCTAATACCTTTTTAAAAAAAAACACAGACTATCGGGTCATTTCCGCATCGCTGTTTGTGGGAGCAGGTGGTGCACAAATTGGCTGCTACGTTTCCTACATTCCAACAGCGACTACACTTGAATAAACCAGTTGCTGGGCTGTGAAGCACATTTGCATATCCCAAGCTTGCAAAAGGCACTATATAAATGCAACCCTCTCTCTCTCTCTTCACGTTCAAGTCTACACTTACCCCCAACTCCTGTCTGGAGTCCAAACAGCCCACTGGTCAAACACCTGGAACATTTTTGTTATCTTAAAAGGGACCATGCAAGTTTGTTGCTCTTGCACTCCCCATAACTTATTTTATACGTTTGCTGCATTATTTCCTCTTGCTCCGTTAGTCTACGACTCCCGTCAACGAATACTCAAGTTAGCCACGCTGGTTTCTTTTCCTGCCTCTTCTCCGTGTCCAAATAAATAATGCCTCGGTTGCTTGGTTCCTTCGCCAACAATCATCCCTGGGTTGGATTCACAACACTGATCAAGTAAACTATCCCCCCGAGGGAAGGTTCGATTGACAGATGGCAACAATTTGAAATCCCCACCCCCCCACCACTCCCTCGACTCACTGATAAACTCACCAGGTTGTATCGCCAGAGCTTGTAACTATCTGGTTATCATCTAGAAAGCGGCAGCAGGATAGGTAACCTGCAGAACAACAGATAATTGACAGTCACCAGGGTGAGCACTTACTTCCACAAGCTGGACTCAAATCAAAACCACTCCTGATCAATGCCAGCCCCCCCACCACAACTCCCCACAAAAAAAAAAATGCATCACTGCTTGTTAGGATGAGCCTCCAAAGGGCGGTAAATTGCCTCCAGTGCCCGACACACTTCATGTGCCAGGCCAGGCCGCCAGTGGCCTCATCTTTGGTGGTCCACTGGATGGTGGGAATTTGCAAGCCAGGACAATTTAGCTGGTTTAGGGAGTACCCGTGTGAACCAAAGCCCGGCTCAAATATCTGGAGGAAACTGGAAGTGGCGGGGTGGAGAGAGCCGGGGGCGGGGTGGGGAGGGGGTTTGGTTTTGGGGAACCCTCAACGCAGCCAATCGCAAGGTCTGGTTTTTTAACCCAGGTGGGGTGAGAGAAAGAAATAATAGAATACAAATTAACTTCATCTTGAATACTGCTGAAGAGAGACATGTTGCCAACGTTTCTCGTCTTGGACTCATCGGGACAAACACAGGAATGCCAGATTTCAAATGATCACAACAATTTAAACTACAGGAGAAGTTGGTTGGCAAGTCAACTCTGATTGGCCGAAGTGTTGCCGTGGAGAAAGCAAAAGGGAGCTATACAGGCTCCCCAAGCTCCTGGGTAATTCAAAGGTGCAAGGCTTGAACATATTCCTTTCATTTCCCTTTGTATAAATGTATGCTGCTTCTAGCCAGTGTACAGGAGACATGTTACAAGCTTAACTAATTATCTTAAATTGGATGTAGCTATCAGCGCACTCAGGATTGTTTAATACCTTCACATCAAGTGGTAATCTGCTCCCAAGCCCAGTAGTGTTAAGGTAACAGTCTGATTCACAATTTTTTTTTATATTTGTTTATGGGATGTGGGCATCGCTGGCTAGGCCAGCATTTATTGCCCATCCTGAATTGTGCTTGCTCAGAGGGCATTTTTACAAGTCAACTACAACGCACCCCGACATATAGGAGACCAGGTGAGGACAGCAGGTTTCCTTCCCTATAGGGCATTTAAAGGACTGTTTTTACAGTCATCAAGGTCATCATTAGACTTTTAATTCCAGATATTTATTGAATCTGCTGTGGCAGGATTCGAACCTGGGGTCCCCAGAGCATTACCCTGGGTCTCCGGATTACCAGTCCAGTGACAATACCACTACGCCACCACCTCCCCCAGGTAAGCCAACTGAATTGCTCCCTTGTGTAGATGTGGGAGAAAGATGCAAAGGGATTCAGGCCATCCCAGTCGCAGAGCGGGCTTTGCTATTAGGGCAGGTGTAGAATCAACCCCTGCCCCACAACATCGCTCCCCATGAGCCAGAGGCCAAAACATAGCAGCCAACAGAGGCTAGAAGTAATTTCCAAGGATGTATCTGTTCCACTGAGTTGGAATTTGCTCTTGCTGTATGCAAACAATCAGGACTTGAATTGATGCAGGGTGGGGGAAGGGGGCATGTTGGCAATAGCCATGTTTATCATAGATTTACAATAAAAAAACTGCAGAGTGAATAGGCCAGTGGAAAAGACTTCAGGAGGCTAGCAGTGGGGCAGCTGGTGGCACACAGTTCAAACCAAGCAATACACTTTGGAAGCAGGAACCCATCTGAAATTCTCTTCCTCAAAAGGCGGTAGAAGCAGAGTCTTTGAATATTTTTTAAAAGGCAGAGCCAGACAGATTCTTGATAAGCAAGGGAGAGGAAGGTTATCGGCGGGTGGGCGGGGGGGGGGGGGGGGGGGGGGGGGGGGGGGGGGGGGAGAATGTGCAGTTGAGGTCACAATCAGATCAGCCACCATCTTATTGAATGGTGGAGCAGGCTCGAGGGGCCGAGTGGCCTAGTCCTGCTCCTAATTTGTATGTTTGTATGTATGAAACATTCAGAAACAACAGTATAGGAGTAGAGGTTTTTTTTTTGATGCACAGATCATTAAGGGATGGCAGTGCAAGTGAATAAGACAGGCTAATTGAATTCCGTTTTGTATCTAATGGCACAAAACAAAAAGGCAAAGGGGATCATGGGTTTTATTATTAGAAGCCAGAAAAGTAAAAAGTAAAACTAGGCTAAACATCCAAATATATGTTCCCTTGCTGACAGATGGAAAACACTCGAGTTCACTAGAAGCCTCTCAAATCCCTCCTCCCACTGCCAATCTCTCTTGCTCCAACCACCCAAAAGTAAACATATGATGGAACTAATGAGGAAGGGCACCATTCCACAGATAAGATTTCGAACGAACAGACAGCCCAATTCCCTGCTTTATAAAAGCTCAAACAGTACGTAAATGATTGAGAATTTAATGAACTCAATCTGACAATGTATGATCTATGGACTTTAATACCAAATCCACAATGTAGCAGACCTCTCCCTTTTCTGTATCTTAAGGAGACCTGCATTTTGCAACGTACTGTAATTATTTGTACACCGAAATGATTATGGCTGTACAATCCTTTTGTTACTTTAGACTTTATTTTTATTTCAGCCATCTGTCTCCAACTGTGTTATGGACTGTCTACAGCTCTACGATGAATGATGAATACTTGTGTCAGCATCACAATTCAGCACCTGCCCCATGATGATTTTTCGACTAACCAATCATCTATCTGCGCTGCAACTTTATAAAACATGGGTTGGCCATCAGCTGGAGCGCTGCCTCCAATCCTGGGCAGCGCGCTTACAGAAGGATTTTAGGTCCTTCATGGAGGCTACAGAGGAGGTTTTCTAGACTAGCACCAGGAAGAGAGAGACGCGGAGAGACTAGTGAAACTAGGGTTCCTCTCTCAAGAGCAGAAAGGAGGAGATTTAGTAGGAGGTGGTCAAAATGAAGAAGAGTTTTGATACAATAAATAAGGACAAACCGTTCCCAGTGGCAGCAGGGTCGGTAACCAGAGGGACACGTCGAAGATAATCAGCCAAAGAACCTGAGGGGGGGAGCTCAGGAGAATGTTGTTGGGATCTGGAATGCACGGCCTGAGAAAGGGCAGTGGGAGCAGATTCAATAGTAACTTTCCAAAGGGCGTTGAACGAATACTTAAAAAGGAAAAACGTGCAGGGTTATCTTGGGATTAACTGGGTCATTTTCAAAGAGCCAGCACAGACACGATGGGCCAAATGGCCACTTTCAGTGCGGTATCAGTCTGCACTTCTATAACACTAAGCAAGGTGGTGGCTGAATGTGTATTCGATCTTATAACATCAGTCAATAAACAAACACATTCTTCAGCACTCTTGACAGACTCTGTGCAGAATATGAACAACTTCCGGCCCTCAAAAAGCCTAAATGGTTTCTTGAATGGGTCCAGTCTCAGCCGGCTCTTCGGGCAATCTCACCACCTATTGAATATCATCTGTGCAAAGAAATTCCAAACATCCCAAAGACCCCAACTCGCTGCCCTTTGCCCAGCTTTATTTGGAAGGCCCTCCTTTTCCATTCTTTCATGGGATGTGGGCGCCACTGGCAAGGCCGGCATTTGTTGCCCATCCCTAATTGCCCTTGAACTGAGTGGCTCCCTCATTTGCCCGTTTCAGGGGGGCAGTTAAGAGTCACCCGCATGTAGGCCAGGTTTCTTCCCCTAAAAAGGACATTACTGAACCAGATGGGTTTTTACAATAATCGATGATAGTTGTCATGGTCACCATTACTGAGACCAGCTTTACACTCCAGATTTTATTAATTTAATTTAAATTCCACCAGCTGCCGTGGTGGGATCTGCACCCACGTCCCTGGAGAGTTAGCCTGAGCCTCCCGATTACTAGCCCAGTGACACTGCCACTACGCTAGTCTCTCTCCTTTCCACCTTGTACACCAATAATCAGATCCCCTCAAGGCATTGTGATCACTTGCAGGTCTCCATGGTGGAGAAGTCCCTCTCTTAAAAAAAAAAGTTGGCAGGGTTAAGGCCATTTTTAAAACTAGCTTCTTTGATCAAGTTTCTGGTCACTTTGTCTCAGTAACTGACCGCTTTGCGGGTCTGTAAAACATCCCCCCCCCCACCACACCAAACCACGAGGGCATTTTCAAAAATCATATTAATGCTGCTACGTCAGTCAGCGAGAGTTGTAACCGTTCTTTAAGAGATCGAGCACCATCTTTTCATGGGATGTGGGCGCCGCTGGCGAGGCCGGCATTTGTTGGCAATTAGGGATGGGCCTGGAACTGCCTGGCTCGCTCATTTACCCATTTCAGAGGGGCAGTTAAGGAGTCATCCGCATGTAGGCCAGGTTTCCTCCCCTCCAAACGGAGAAAGGGCGCCTGACCTGCCCCCATTTGGGTTCCTCTGGGCTGCCGACAGGATCTGAAATCGATGCTGCGGTGAGCGCAGCTGAGCAGGGTTTTAGCACAACCGTCAGGAACCTGATGTGTTCAGCCGCCCCATTCGGACAGGGCCAACTCTCTCACGCGGTCCCATTCCCTCCAACTCGCGCACCCCCCCCCCCACGCCGAAACTCGCAGCGGCCCACCTGTGTGTCCGGGAAGCTCCCTGCTCACTCGCACGTTTCCCTCGCGAGTTTTCAGGCTGTAGATGGAGCAGATGTTGTCCAGGCCACCGCAGGCCACGTAGTTACCAGATGGCGCGTAAGCGCAGGTCATGACCCAAGACGACCGGAGTGGAATGGCGTGAACCTGTTCAAAAAGGAAGCAGTCGATTTGGAAGATGCACAGGTGGTCAGGGGCTCTGCATCACATCACCCAGCTGGCCGGCCACACGACCGATATTCGGAAGGGCTGCCTGGTTTATGCGCCCAAACGTCAGGTGAGGGTTTGCTTGGGTTCTGGTGCGATCCCCACCCCCCCCACCCCCCAAGTCAAACAGCCCGCCAACACTTGCCGCCGATCGTCGCGTGACGAACAGGCACGCGGTGGGGGTTGCTGGACCCCAACGTAAGCAAGTGCCTTCCGGGGAGCAAAGGGACACCTCTTAAAAGTTCCCCTCGGTCTGCAACACAAAGATAAGCAGAGGAGAAGCCACCCTCGCCAGAAATCAAGCGTTCACGGGTATTCATTTACAGCAAGAAGCTTCACTTGGAAACCTTTTATCAGAAGCACCTCAATAAAAAAAAAAATAATGCAGGTCAGATGAGAAAAATATCACAAAAGAAGAAATAGGAGAAGACCACTCGGCCCATCGAGCCTACTCCGCCATTCAACACAATCATGGTTGATCTTGGGTTTCAACTCCATTCTCCCGCCCGCTCCCCTTATCCCTCGATTCCCCGTGATCCCAACAACTTCCCAATCTTAAAATGTACTCAACGACGGAGCATCCGTAACCCTCCGGGTAGAGGGTTCCAAAGATTCACAGCCCTTTTAGAGTGAAGTAATTCCTCCTCGTCTCAGTCCTAAACGATCGGCCCCCTTATCCCGAAGCTGTGCCCCCACCCACCCCCCCCCCAACCCCGGCATGTTTTTAATTCCTCCTTCACAAGTCTCCAGACCAGGGTGTATTGCGATAAAGCGAGGGAAGGGAGGTGGAGGCTCTTCTCATTTACGCCCTCCCGTCTACCCTGAACATTTCAAAATAGAGCACTCTCGATCAAGCACCGGCACCCAGTTTCCACAAATTGCCCAACTCCCCCTCCTCCTAACGATTCTCTGTCTAGAGGCAGAGAGACAGAGAGAGAGAGAGAGAGAGAGAATGAGCTCCTCCTGCGCCTCCCGTTAACCGGACCGGTAATTAAGAGGGAGATGGCGACACTTTGATGGAAGGCAGAAGCGACTCCACCGTTTCTCAAAATTCCCGTCTGGGGACCCGCGACGGTAACTGCTGTCCGGTGTGAGGCGACTCGGCTCCAGGCTGCACCCCGATAACGCTCGGGTCACGCCAGCAGGTTAAAGCTGCAGTCGGTGCTGATGCAGCCCTTACTCTGGACAGCACTTGGGCAACTTTAAAAAGAAAGGATTTTTCAACTCTCAAAAGCTGGCTTAAAAAAACGACTTAAGAATGCAGAGCACACACACACACAAAAAAAAAGACCATTCAGCCCAAAAAAAAAATCATCATTTATACTGCACGTGAAACTCCTCCCACCACCCCCCCCCCACCCCCCCCCCCCCCCCCCCCCCCCCCCCCCCGCGTCATCTCACCCGATCAGTGTATTCCTTCTATTCCGTTCTCCCTCATCCCCCGTGGGATCGTTTACCTCCCCCCACCGCTCACCTCGCCCTAAAATCGCCCGGCCTCGAAAAGCGCCAGCCCCTTTTCTCAACCTACGGCAGGTTTTTAAAGCCTCAGTGCAAGAAGCGCAAACTCCAGACGTCAGACAACAGGCCGACGGGCAGGTTCCCTGGTCGGCACGCAAAACGACCGGTTACTTAAAACTCGGGAGCGAGAGGTGAGAGGCTTGAGACAAGTGAGGGTGAACGTACAAGCCCCGCTTGGGACCCCGTGTACGTGTATGGCACAAAGCTCCAAATCGCAACCCAGATCTGGAGGGCACAAACGCTATCGGGCCACCCACGGCCACTGGACGTAGCCGGGCGTTGCGTCCCGGCAACCGAATGCTTTGAAGGAAACCTAGCCTGAATACCGGGCGCTTCTTAAAAAAAAAAAAAGCAGCTTCTTCCAGTGATTGTGCTCTCGAAAACCCCAAGTTATATCGGTGAACTGCTCAACTCCTGTGGCAAAGACCAGAGAGAGAGAGAGAGAGAGAGGTCTAAGCCAAGATAAAAATCGCTGCTTAGCACATGGCTCACTGCATAAGATGAGTAAAAAAAAAAAAAAATGTATCACACTGTAGCACAAGGTCTGCCAAAAAAAAAAACATATCCAGATGAAAGATCTCATTGTGACAGCGGGATGGGGTGGGGGGTGCTGAGCTGAGCACATCCAGATAAAAGGTCCCCATTGTGGGACAATGCTAGCTGGAGTCAACAACTGACTCTTTACCTCAGTTTCCCGAGGATCGGGGTGGGGTGGTGGGTGGGGTGGGGGGGGGGGGGGGGGGGGGGGGGGGGGTGGTGCGGTGCGCATCCTTGCTAATTCCTTCACCCCGGCTCAAAGACAGACAAGATCGGACATCTCGGCTCATTCACCAGCAGATTAAAAACCGCAGCGAGTCTCACTCCGCAGCAGGACACAGAATGGGGCGAACGTACTTTGCGTACCTCTTGTCAAAACGATCAAGGAAAGCCTTGGCAGAATTACTGGGGCCTACCTTATTTGTGGTGTAGCTGTCCCAGATGATTAATTTTCCATCTTGAGATGCACTGACTAACAGTCTGCCAAAGGAACATAAAAGTTAAGTGAATCAAGAGCAGCGAAAGCATTATTTTTTCACCCCTACAGTTCTCTCTCTCTCTCTCCTCCTCCCCCAACCTCCATCATACAGTAACAAGGCCAACAAAAACTTGCATTTAGGCAGCTCCCTCTTGAGGGCCTCAAAGTGATTCAGAGCCAAGGAAACACATTGGAAGCGTAGTCAGTATTGTAACCCGTTAAGAGGGGAGAATGGAGGGGAGCAGCTCCGACAGTGCCTTCCAAACCTGTGGCCGCTACCATCTAGATGGACAAGGGCAGCGGACACATGGGAGCCTGGAAGCCCCCCCTTCGCAGCCACACACCATCCCGACTTGGAAATATATCGGCCGTTCCTTGACTGGGTCAAAATCCTGGAGTCCCCTCCCTAACAGCACTGTGGGTGTACCTACACCACATGGACTGCAGCGGTTCAAGAAGGCAGCTCACCACCACCTTCTCAAGGGGCAATTAAGGATAGGCAGCCTGCGAACTATTAAAATATAAACACACCATTATATGAGCTCTTAAGGCTGTGGGGGAGGGGGTGGGGGGGTCAGTGGAGATCTTTAAAATTGCGAAGGGATAAGGCACAGAGATGATGCTTCCAATTATAGAGGTTTCCAAAACCAGGGGAGATAAACCAATAAATACAAGGAAATTGAGGAGAAACTTCATTAGTCAGGGTTGTGCTACCACATGGAGTGGCTACGATGAGCATTTAAGGGGAATTTGGTCAAGGGCACAAGGGGGAAAGAAACAGGAGCATATCCAAAAAAGGTGAAACTGCTCGGGAGGAGCATAAACACCAGCATGGGCCAGATGATGAGCCAAATGGCCCGTTTCTGCGCTGCGAGTTCAACATGGTGCATAGGTAAATGCAGCAGCCAGCCAATCCACGCACAGCAAGATCCCATAACCAGCGAGGAGATAACAAGCAGTTAAATTGATTTTTTTTTGGTGGCATGGTCGAGGGGGCAGTGGGGGTGTGGGGGTGGTGAGGGGTACGCACAGTTTTTGGTGGGGGGGGAGGGGGGATATTTTCCCAGGACACTGCAAGTTTGCGAGCAGTGCCACAGGGCCCTCTGCCTCCACCCCAGCAAGCAAAACGGAGCGCCTCAGGCCGAACACTGCCACTGAACGACGGCGTGGATGACACTGTGCAGACAGCGCTCTTGTCAGAGTGGCCCAGAAACTGTGGAGCAGACCTCCAGGGAAGTCCGCTGAATCAGACGGTAAGGACCAAGCTCGCGAGAGCTAGGTGTCTCTCCGAAAAGGAGATGCGATGGAGGAATGACATGGACTGGGGCAAGGTTGATCTGGGGGCTTGGGGGGCTTTAGTCTTTACTGCTTCTTATTCACTTGCGCCCTAAAATTCAGCTCCAGGTGAGATCAGGAAGTTTGCTTTATTAGGAAAGGATTCTTTAGTTTCTGAAGCATGCAAATGAAAACGAATTCTCTTCCTTGTTTTTTTTAATAATTCCCCCCATGGCTTCTCCCCACCATCCCCTCTCTCTAACCCAGTCCCACCACCTTCCAGGTTTTCTGCTCTCCTCCAATTCTGGCCTTTTGCATATTCCAATTTTAATCCCTCCACCACAGGCAGCCGTGCCTTCGGCTGCCCGGGCCCTTAAGTTCTGGAATTCCCTGCTTAAACCTCTTCACCGCTCTCTCTCCTTTCAAGAGGCTCCTTGAAACCTGCTTCTTCCATCAAGCTTCTGGTCACCTGCCCCTATATCTCATGTGGCTCGGTGTCAAACTTCTGCCCGATAAACCGCTGAGGGAACAGCTGGAGATGTTTCACCATATTAAAAGCATCACATAGATGCAAGTTGCTGCAGTTTTGTTATAAGTGGTGTACGCACCTAGAGTCGGTTCCCCAATGCATGGCGTAGATCTTAGCCAAGTGACCCCTTAGTGTGCGTCTCGTACGCATCTGGATCCTTCCGACTGGATCGAGGGCGGCTGTAATCTGGAAACGGACAAACACAACATCTCATGCACAGCAGGAAAAAGTGATTGTTGAGAGTATCCTCGGGCAGAACGCAACTCTCGAAATCACAGAGCCTGTGCTTTCACGCGCATCGACAAGATCGTAAGAGCAGCCTAGCGCAGCTGGCTCCTGACCACCCCTCTGGGAGTGGAGGGGTCTGACCTCCCAACGGCTCAGACTGTGGCTGCCCTATAGTCGAGGCAGCTCACGGCGCTGGTAATCGCTTGCTCCTGCCGACAATCCTTCTTCCCCGACACTTGCTGCAATGTAACTTCAACAGGCACAGGTCACCTTCCAGTTCCCCACCCTGCGCATGTGAGCCTCAATGATGTTTCAGCTGGCTATTTGACAGTGAAGGCATCACAAGGAAGCCAAATTAAATCCTTAGCCCTTTACTTTTTGAATTAAAAAAGAGTGCAAAAGTGCATGCGTGGACACGGGGGAAGGGGGTTATATTCTGGCTGGGACTTGATGCGATTGAACAACTGGTCATCAATGGCAGCTGTCCTGCGTGTGCAGTGCAAGCCAGGGCAAAGTGACTGAGGGAATGACAGCATCAACAGAACCAGACCCCAGCAACAGCCAACATGTACAAGTTAGTGCAACAGGAAAGCTGAGTAATGGATATGAAAATCAATCTCATGGATATCAACTATATTTCATTGGGAAATAGGATAACTAATTTATGGGCAACACTTACTCTCAAGTTTTATTACATTAAAGGCACTATATGCATATAAAATCCCAAGGTGCTTCACACAAATATGACACCAAGCCACATGAGATATCAGGTCAGATGACCAAAGGTTTGGTCAAAGAGGCAGGCTTTAAGAAGTCTCTCATAGGGGGAAGGCAAGGTAGAGAGGTGTATGGAGGGAATTCCAGAGCTTAGGCCTAGGTAACTGAAGGCCAAAGGTGGTGGATGCTCAAAAGGCCAGAATTAGATGAGCGCAGAGACCTCAGAGGGTTGTGCGGCTGAAGGTGGTTACAGACGGAGGGATGGGTGAGGCCATGGAGGGATATGAAAAAACAAGAATGAGAATTTTATCAAGGCGCTGCTTGACCAGGAGCCAATGTAGGTCAGGGGTGACAAGAGGAATGGGAATTGCTGCGAGTTAAGACAATGGCAGAGTCTTGAATGACCTCAGTTTATGGAGGGTAGAATCGTCAAGTATAGACATTATAGGGGCACAACCGAGAGTTTGAGCAGCAGATGAGCTGAGACGAGGTGAAGTCAGCCGATGTTACAGAGGTGGAAATAGGTAGTCTTAATGATGGCGTGGATAGGAGGTCATAAGCTCATCTCAGGGTCAAATGCGACACTGAGGTTGCGAACAGACTGGTTTAGTCTCAGACTGTTGCCAGGGAGAGGGATGAGTCGGTAGCTGGCTTTGGAGCAGGGACTGAAAACAATGGCTTCAGTCTTCCCAATATTTAACATTGTGAAGCAATACTGTAAAGAATGAAAAAATATACTCCTACTTGGCAAAAGGTGCAATAGAATCCAATGAACGATGAAATCTAGGGGTGCAGATATATAGATCTCAAAAAAGCAGGAATGAAGTCCATGTCCCCTCTAAAATTTAGGAAAGGGTTTTACAGGAATTTCCTCAGAGAATCTTTGCAATTCTCTACCCTAGAGGGCTGTGGATGCTCAGTGGTCTAGTATATTCAAGACAAAAGTTGATAGATTGTTGGATACTAAGGGAAATGGGGATAATGTGGTCGGTGAAGTTGAGGTAGAAGATTAGCTACGATTAGCAGGCTTGAAGGGCTGAATGGCCTACTCCATCTCTTATTTTTATACATTCTTAGTAACCTGGACCGGACAGAAACTATTGTGATAATTAACTCCTGAATCTGCGACACCCTCTTGCTGGAAGACGACAAAACTAACCATAGAGAGCCAGACAGATCAGGACAGAAAACCCGCCAGCTGTGCTAGCGGCCCGGTTACTGGACTCACCTGGGTCAGCGTAGAATCGCCACATGCTTTCCTTGCATCCTGTAAGGAACAGAGTCGCAGTTAGAAGACACGTTTGGTTGGTCAACGCTCGCTCAATAACTTTTTTCTGATCCATCAACATCGCCTGTCACCTTAAATAAAAAACTTAGCACTTCCAGCATCACATTTGCTTCAGTCCATTTGCTAATGCAAACTTGCGTCACAACTTGAAGTAAATCTGAAGCCGTGCCTTTGAAAGTAAGAGGTATTCAGTGATTTGGAAAGATGTTTGCTGCTCTTGCTCCAGTGAAGTGTCAAAACCTCCCACGTAAGGAAAGGAGCGCGGCTGAGATTCAGCTTATGTTAGCTCGTGTTTAACAGTCTGAAGGATATATTGGCCTTGGGGCAGTGTTGGTTTTCCAGCACAGCGCCTGGACTCTGAGCATCCATCAAATTGCATGAACAAATTACACGAGCATTTCCCGGAATGTGAGTGGGTTCAAGGGGCAATTAGGTCACTGTTTTGAAGTTACTTTCAGAGGAACTGGTTGCGAAAAGACAAACTGTGGGTCACGAGCTCCAGGGCCGCTTTGGCTGCTGTGGAACGCGGGCTGAGCGTTAACAGCACCGAGGCCCTTTTAATAACTCGCATTTTTTTTTGCTCTAGTGGTGGGCGGGGCCTAATGGACAGATCTTTGAGGCCTGAATGCTGCCGCAAAAGAAGAAGCCTGTGAAAAGTTAGGTGTTTGTCTTTTTTTCCCCAAAGGAAGAACCATGTGGCTTAAACAATTCCCGCCGCGCTTAACTTCTCTCTCCTCTTCCACTCGGGAGCGGCAAAAACCACCCCACTCACCTCCCTCTGCCCACCGCCCCCAACCCCCCGGCAACAACACCCGGGATCACATGAAGCCCGTGGTATTAAAATGGAGTCACGAGGGGAAAAACATCGAGAAACACTGTGATGAGGACCAGATAATCCATTTTGGTGACGTTCAGGGATAAATTTTGGCCAGGACCCTAGGGAGAACGCCAGAGGTCCACAAGATCTTTTACACCCACCTGAGGGGGCAGACGGGGCCTCAGTTTAACTCCTCACCCGACAGACGGCACCCCAACAGTGCTGCACCGCCCTCGGTACTGCTGTTGAGCGTCAGCCTCGATTTCGGTGCTCAAGCCCTCGGAGTGGGACTTGAACTCGGGGGACCTTCTGACTCAGACAAGTCACTGAACCGTGGCTGATACGGGATGAAATTCAAGGGAATGAAACTGGAGCTGCAATGTGCAGTGGGCTCCTTCCCCATAGGAAGGGAGTTGAAAGCATGGCCCAGTTCATTTCATCCCAGGCTATTTCAGCTCAGTGTCACTCTGGGCTAGATCCAGCAGTCTGAGTGCAACATTCAGACTGGCTGTGCTACCCAAGGGCAAAGCAATGCAACAGCATTGTTTAGAGACGATGATATTCTCAACTTGCACTTGAGGGGAAAACCATACACAGCAATATTTTGGGACAACAAAACACCAGAAAGAGAATTGGGCATTGGCTTGGGTAAAGGATGTCAGGTTTTATAAAGCAATTATTGTAAAAACAACAACAACCACCACCACTGCACCTTCTCAGGATCCTGAGCCAATCTCCAATTTCAGACTCGAGCTACACTGCCAAGGCACATTTAGGTTTTGGCACTGCAGGTTTAAATTGAGACAGCGGACCCTGGGCAATAATGTTTCCACCCCTTAGCTTCTTCCAAACTCGTGCCTTGAACAGCAGGTGACCCGCGGCAAGGCTGCCACGCTCCTCCATTAGTATCTCACTCCCCTCCCTTGGCTGCCAACTCGCAGCCCCTTATTTTTTGGTGGGGGTTGCGAGAAGGGGGGGGTGGTGAGAGGGAGGGCAGCAAGGAGACGGCCAGGAAGGGGTTTAGGGGGAGGGGCATAGTGCACCAAGGTACCTTCTACAGCACCTTCCAATCTCTACCACCTAGAAGGACAAGGCAGCACGCACATCGGAACACCCACATCTGCAAGTTCCCCTCCAAGCCACACACTATCCCGACTTGGAGCTTTCTCCCTTACAGCACTGGGGATGTACCTACAGTACATGGACTGCAGCGGGCCGAGCAGGCAGCTGACCACCACCTGCTCAAGGGGTCATTACGGACGATCACGAATGCTGGCCTAGCCGGCGACACCCACATCCCAAGAATGAATTTCAAAAATGTTGCTACGATTAGATATGCTTGGACAAGTAGAAAGCCTTGAAGTATGTTGTTCAGGGTACATGTTCCTGACTCACCTGCCAGGATCAGGAACAGTAGTAGGCCATTCAGCCCCTCAAATTTGTGACTTTGGGGAAGGAAGCGATAATTACACCGATTGTTCATTTCAACAAAGCTTTGGCTGGCTCCGATTAAATGCGATACCACACAAATTCTAGATTCTTTGCTGCTTACCCGTATCTGACTTCGTAGCTGTTCTGCCTCTTGGCGCAACTGTTCGAGCTCACTCATCGTCTCCGGTCAAAGCAAACGCCTCTAAGCCCACCTTGACTCGGCCAATCAGAAATCTGTCAAGGACGGAATACAAAAGATGCAGATTAGCGACCCATTCAGGCACGGGGCGGCAACACCCAGCTCGAAACAGCCCAGCTGTCTGGTGGTCGGTAAAATAAACAAGTTGTATTTTGACCACACTTTCCACAACCTCAGGGCTTCCCAAAGCACTTCAAAGCTAATCAACAGTAGTCGCTGTTGTGTACAAAATGCTACCAATTTTCACACAGGAAGCTCCAAACTATTCTACTTCAGTAAGCCAGGTGGCAAAGATAAAACCAGAGCCTAATCTTTTCAGCCTTCGTTTACGGACATGCATATTATAAGCGTGCACCTCCGAACTCAACAAGCAAGGGGCCTCAACTTTTTACAATTTACATCAATGACTTAGATTAGGGAAGTGAAGACATGGTAGCTAAATTTCCAGATGACACAAAGATAGGTAGGAAAGTATGTTGTGAAGAGGGCATGAGGAGGTCGCAGATGGATATAGATAGCTGAGTGGGTGGCCAAAGATGTGGCAAATGGAGTTTAATGTGGGAAAATATGAAGTTTTTCACTGTGACAGGATGAACAAAAAAGCAGATTATTACTTAAATGGAGAATGGCTACATAACTCTGAGGTGCAGAGGGATATAGGTATCCTAGTACATGAGTCACAGAAAGTTAGTATGCAGGTACAGCAAGTAATTAAGTAGGCTAATTGAATGTTATCCTTTATTACTAGGGGGACTGAACATAAAAGTAAGGACATTATGCTTCAGTTATACAGGGCATTGGTGAGACTGCATCTCGAATACTGTGCGCAGTTTTGGTCTCTTTAAGGAAGGATGTAAATGCATTGGAGGCAGTTCAGGGGAGGTTTACTAGATTGGTTCCTGGAATGAGTGGGTTATCTTATGAGGGAAGGTTGCACACACCGGTTTCCACTGGAGTTTAAAAGAGTGAGGGGCGACTTGATTGAAGCATACAAGATTCTGACCGGCCTTTGACAAGGTAGACATCAAAAGGATGTTTCCTCTTGTGGGTGAGTCCCGAACAAGGGGGCACTGTTTTAAAATTACGGGGGGGAGCCCTTTTAGGACAGAGATGAGGAGAAATTTTTTTCTCTGAGGGCTGAGAGACTTTGGAACACTCTGCCTCAGAAGGCGGTAGAGGTGGGGTCATTGAATATTTTTAAGGCAGAGGTAGGTTGATTCCCTTGCCAAACAAGAATCTAAGGTTATTGGGGTTAGATGGGAACATGGAAATCGAAACACAAGATCATCAGCCGTGATCTCATTGAATGGTGGAGCAGGCTCGAGGGGCCGAATGGTCTACTCCTGTTCCTATTTCTTATGTTATGTTCACAGTTTCAGTCTGCTCCTACACACACCTCAAATGAATCCTTGTTCATGCTCAGCACATAAATAAAATTATATACACAAATGCTACATCAGTCATGAATTTATTGAATGGCGGAACAGGCTCGAGGGGCTGAATGGCCTACTTTTCTGCTCCTAATTTGAATGTTTGTATCAGGTCATTGTAGAGGTAGATTGAATCCCTTGCGGGTCAAGAGCCTAAGGTTATCAGGGGTAGGTGGGAAAGTGGAGTTGAGACCACAATCAGATCAGCCATAATCTTACTGAATGGTAGAGTAGGCTCGAGGGGCTGAATGGCCTATTCTTGCTCCTACTTCAGATGTTTGGTATGCTACACAATTTACACCAATTCTTCTTCTACCCAGTTGTTCCAGGAAACTTTTTTTAAACGAGGCGGCGAATGGGTCTGCAGTTTGCAGGCATCTTGTCTGAGAGATGGCACCTCTGACCGTGCAGCACTGGGAGCGTGGGCTTGGGTTAGGCACTCAAGTCTCTGGGGTGGGACTTGAACCCACAACCTGCCGAGCTAGGAGAGAGTCAGCGACCTACCGAGCCAGGCCTGAAAGAAGGTACACTCAGCACTGAAAAGAGCGACCGTCACTTTGATACTTGGGGCACCACCCCAAGTTTGGCACACTTCCTACTTTTAAGAGCACTTAAAGCAGCCGCTCCCTTTTGACAAAGCAAACCGTGGATCTTGAACAAACAATGCAAAAGGAGACGACGGTAGGCTGTTTAACAGGGCCGCTGATCCCTCTGAACATGATCCAGGCTGAACTTTACAACTGAAATCCCGAGCTGATTTACGAGCCCAAGTACAGGAAGTGTTTACATATGACACAGTTAACCTCTCACACACAGACTCTTACTCTGCTCAAGCAGCTCCCGATATATTCAGACCATCTTGCGTTCAGTCAGGAATGGCAGTCCAAAAATAACATTTCTACTCTCCCGTTCTTTAGAACAGCAGGAGCTTTTCACGAAGCAGCCTGATCGCCCAGCGTCATCTCCCACCTACTGTACACTAAGCTGGGACAATGCAGCACGTAACTGAAGGCATCTGAACTGGGTGGAGTTCCACAGCCAAGGGAAGTGATGGGGTTGTTTTCGTCTACTGCCCTGAAGCCCACACTGCTCGCTGCTGTGTAATACTGCTCAACCCAACAGCCTCTCAAACAGGCCAACAACAGACCCAGAACCCTCAGCCCCCTTTGCCTGCAACCCCAAGTACTCTCCAGGCACAATCTATTCCGGGGATTCAAAATCGAGCCTTCTGCATAATTCATTTTTATTTCTGCTTTGCTGAAATCTGACTGACAATAACTAACAATGAAACTGTTGCCAACACCCTGTGAGAGATTTGGGTGGCTGGGGTGGGGGGTGGGTTAACAAACAGAACGCCAAGGCAGAGTGGGAGCTGCCTGTGTGTGTGTGTGTGTGTGTGTGTGTGTGTGTGTGTTCTTTGTTAAAATACCAAATTTGCCCTTTCTTTCGGTTGTAAGCTCAATTCACAAGAGTGCACATCAGCAGCCATCTCCCTGTCAGAGGCTGGGAAGCAAGCCTTGCTCATGCGGAGGATGACTCGTAACAAACACACTCTTGTAGGGATCTCAACGAGCAGCAACATGCTCAGGGGGGAAACGCTCAGCCAGAGATTCAGTCGGGGAGGAAGGTCAAAACGGCAAAATGGAGGTGGACCGAGAAGTCCCGTGCTCTGCACCGGGGCCACATTACGCTGGGGGAGCGCTTCAGGCAAACGACTGGAAGTTTAAAATATCTTCACACTGCAGCAAAAAATATTTCAAACTTAATTAAGATATGGACATGAAACATTTCCTATTTCTTCACACTCGGCGGGTGCCAGTTTTAGGCTGGACCAGTGAAACATCCGAAAACTTTTCACACATTCAAAGCGACACTGTGTTCCTGCTTTGTATAGCTCCCAGCCCTTTCAGCTTGGACGAAAGCACACACACATTGAAAATGAAGGGGAGGCTTGAGGGCCTAACGGGAGAACAGAAGAGATTTCAGGCTTGAACTACAGACAAGCAGCTGCCTGAATGTCACCACAATTACATTAGGGGCTGCCGCCAGTGAGTGTCCAACATGACAGCAAAATGCCACGCACGTTTGAGGGTCTCAGTCAGAAGACCTTTCCTAAATGAATGTCCGAATGTTGCTTATTAATAGGGAAGGCGTCCCCTCGCTTAGGGGGGGGGGGATGAAGAAAAAAAACCATCTGCCCCAAAGAGAAGCCACAAGCACTTGTGCACAGCAGGGTGAGGAGCGCAGAGAGGCCACACCCCCCCCCCCCCTTCATCGAAGGAGCAGCTAGCTCTAAGGGGTCAAAACTCAGGCGAGGATTTGACGTGGATTCTAAATGCCCAAAAGAGTGGGCACAGGAACTATTCCCCCTTCACGGGCGGAACTTCGTACAAATAATTGTGTTTTTTATATATATTACTGCAGATTCTGGGAATCAGAAGCAAATAAGCAGAAGATGACCACAAGAGTGCATCAGCGGTGAAAACGGACACACTGTCCTTTTTGGGTGCGGGTCCTCCAAGGGCTTGGAGGCTACAAGTCGGATATACGAACACAAATCAGAGGGAGCGGGAGGAGGATGGGATTACAATAAAGAAATGGTGGGCAGACTCAAGAGGAATGGAATGGAACAATGCCGCACATTAGACTGGTCAAATAAAGGGTGGAAACTAAGGTTAAACACAAAACTCTGCTGTTTGTAAGCTAACTCGCAGGCAGCTATGGTCACTGGCTCACAGTCCACGTTCTTATAATTCTCATTCCTGTCTTCAAATCCCTCCATGGCCTCGCCCCTCCCTATCTCTGTAACCTCCTCCAGCCCTACAACTCTCCTCAGCATCAAAGTTTCATTGCTCCACCATTGCCTGCCATGCCTTCAGCCAATGAGGTCCAGGGCTCTGGAAATCCCTCCCTAAGCCCCCAAACTTTAGACACAACTTCTTTGACCAATCCTGCCCGAATATCTCATGTGGATCAGTGTCAAATTTTGCTCGATAACACTCCTGTGAAGTGCCGTGGAGCGATTTAACTTGTTAATGGCGCAATCTAAATGCAAATGGTTATTATTTTTATGCACATCAAACATACAGTACAGAGAAAGGCCATTTGGATCAACTAGTCTGTACTGGTACTCATTCATCACACGAGTCTCCGCCCATCCCATCTGCCTCTCATTCTTGTTGTATATAAGGGAGAAAGAGTAAAGGAGAAAAAAAAGAGAGGCTTGAAAAGCCTTCAATTGACAGGCTCATTCAAAAATGAGGATTAAAGTTAACTTAAGTTAACAGTCTATTCCTCTTGGCACCCTAGAGTTATGAGATACTGTCCTGCAAAGAGACATTAAGCTGCATGGGAAGAGAGGGCAAAAGCTAATAACAAAAGCATCAAGCAGCGGGCTGGGTGACAGTGTTAAGGACAGGAAGCTCAGGGCAGAGACAGAGAGGGTTCAGTAAAACACTTCATCTGTGCGCAGTGCCCTTAATGTAGCAGACTACACTGTGAACAAAGCCCCAAGTAAGGTGCCATCTATCAGGGGTCGCTGTGGAACATTCCCTCACTCAATTTTGATGGTGGAGAGCTGTACTAACCGATCAAGCAGTGAAAGCAAGGTGGAGGTGGTCACACAAACAAATCCCCACCCCCCCCACCACCCCCTCACATACACAAGCTTCATTCCCTAGGACCTCAATGGTCAGTTGCAAGAGAACAGCAAAGACGAGCGGAACCACACTCTCACTACACACCCACCCATCCAGAAACGTGCAGTGTTAAAGGAGAACCAAGGGATGGATGTATTGTTACATGAGCAGCTCATTGTACAACAGCCTCAAGTAAAATCTAGATTATTTGGATTACGCTCCATCAACAGGAAGTGCATAAAGCAACGAACAATGGCTTATTCATCGCAGTTTGCAAAGTGGCTCAGCTAGGCGAGCAGACTAAGCCAGTTTAGAGTACACATGTACAGGAACCAGCACTCGGAGCTAAGTGACTGGGTCCGTTACTCTCTAGCCATGGGTCAAACTCCGCATTGACTCTTTTGTGTCTAGGTGCAACTGGGAGTTAAGTTGATGATTACCGACATCAATGGCGGCTGTAGAGATGTCACTGGATTGGAGAGTAGACGCGTGTTGCAAAACCTCTCGCGCAGCTCGAGTCTCAGCTAATGGAAGTGCCTGCAGAGGTCTTTAGTATTGCTGAGTGAGCCAGGAATTGGCGCTCGGTTCAGAGAAGCGATGGGGTGGGGGTGGGGGAGGAAGCTTTGTATTTCAATAACTCTGTTGGCCCTACCCACCCGATCAATGACAGAAATCTGTATTCATATAGCACCTTTAACGTCGTCAAACCATCCCAAGGTGCTTCCCAGGAGCGTTATCAAACAAAATCTAACACAAGCCGCAGGGGGAGATTAGGTCAGAAGTAAGCTTAATGGGGAGTCTTAAATGGAGGCAACAGAGACGGAGAGGGTGGGGGCGGGAGGGAATTGCAGGGGTGAGGGAGAGGGTGAGGGGAGGGAGGGAGAGAATTGCAGAGCTGAGGGAGAGGGGGTGAGGGAGGCAATTCCAAAGCTGAGGGAGAGGCTGAGGGAAGGAATTTGAGAGCTGAGGGCCCAGGCAGCTGAAGGCAAAGCTGCCAATGGTGGAGCGTTAAAAAATCATGGATGGGCAAGAGACCAGAATTGGAAGGGCACAGAGATCTCATAAGAGCTATAGGACTACAGTGAACTTACGGGATGGTTTACTAGTATTCTTACCAGTATTGTATTAATTTATGACCAACTAATAACTAGAGAGGGAACGAGAGAGGATTGTTTTTGTTTTCTCCTCATGAGTTTAGAGGTGCAGGGTTATTAAATTGCAAAGTGTGGGGCGAGCACTGAAAGGGAGTGTATTCCAACCTGCTCGGCATAAGGCACCTATCACTGCACAGCTGCTGAGGCTCACAGCCTTTGCAATGAAGCTCCAGCATGGACCAGTTGGGCCGATTCTGCACAATTCTATAAAGCACTGGGTTCAGGCAAATCAGAGACAATTAACCCCAAGGTTTACAGTCAATCTCGGCTCAGTGGGTAGCACTCTTGCATCAGAGCCACAAGGTTGTGGATTCGAGACCCACTCCAGAAACTTGTGTGCAAAAATCTAGGCTGACACACTCCCCAGTGCCAGCACTGAGGGAGCACTCCACTGTCGTCTTTCAGATGAAGCGTGAAAATAGAGGCCCCCTCTCAGGTGGTCATAAAGGGTCCTTCGGGCATTATTTTGAAGGGGAAAAGGGGAGTTCCCTCCTGTGTCAATATTTAGCCCTTGGCGGACAGCACTCAAACAAATCAGCTGGTCATCATCAGACTGCGGCTTGTAGGAGCTTGCTCTGTGCAAACTGGATGCTGCATTTCCTATATTACAGAAGTGGCTACACTTCAAAAAGTACTTCATTGTCTGTACAGCTTTTTAGGGCTTCATGTAGTCATGAAAGGCACCATCTAAATGCCAGTCTCACTTTAAATAATAACATTAACAAGAAGTAGAATTTATATAAGCCTTTAATAAAACATCCCAGGGTATGACTGGCAAGCAGAATGTGACACTGGGCCACATGATAAAATATTAGGTCAACCGACCAAAGAGGTAGGTTTTAAGCAATCTCTTAAATGGGTGGGGGGGGGGGGAAAGAGAGAAAGGAAAGAGAGAGAGAAAGGAGAGAGAGAGAGAGAGAGAGAAAGGAAAGAGAGAGAGAAAGGAAAGAGAGAGAGAGAGAGAGAGAGAGAGAAAGAAAGAGAGAGAGAAAGAAAGAAAGAGAGAGAGAGAGAAAGAAAGAGAGAGAGAAAGAAAGAGAGAGAGAAAGAGAAAGAGAGAGAGAAAGAGAGAGAGAGAGAAAGAGAGAGAGAGGGAGAGGTTTAGGTTTAATAATGAATGAATTCCAAAGCTTGGGGCGTAGGCAACTGAAGACATGGCCGTCAATGGTGGAGCGAGTAAAAAAAAAATCGGGGTGGGCAAAAGGCCAGAATTGGAGTCGTACAAAGATCTGAGAGTTTTTGGGCTGAAGGAGGCTACGGGGATAGTGATGGTCAGGGTCCTGAGATATCTGAAAACAAGGATGAAAATTTTTTTTAAAAATTGCGCCAACGTTTAAGCAATAGTCAACACAGATCAGAGCGCGCAAGGGTGAGGGGTGAATAGGACTTGGTGTAATTTAAGATACAGGCAGCAGAACTTCGAGGACCTCAAATTTATGGAAGATTGAAGATGGGAGGTCGGCCAGGTGATGTTTTAGTGATGGTGCAGATACATAGCCAGAGGCTCATCTCTGGGTCAGATATAAATGCCAAGGTTGCAAACAGTGACCAAGGAGAGGGACGGAGTCAGTGGCTATGCAGTACCGAACGTAATGGGGGCTGAAAGCAATGGCTGCAGTAGACCCAATATTTAAACTGGAGATAATTTCTGCTCATTCAGTACTGGATGTCAGGCAAGCAGGCAGCTCATTTTCGTAACATCAATTGATTACTAGGGTAGCACTCTGACAAGTAACAGTGTTGGCTGCCACATATCAGAGTGCGAAATCATATGACTCGCTGCGAGACCTCCTTCTTCCTGAAAGGCAGGCATAAATTTATAAAAAAGGGTGATGTGCGATTTGAAAGACAAACTTAAAAATAAATCCAGATCAACAAATTCAGGCAGTACAGAGCCTAATCAAAACAGAGTCCGACCTTTATATGGTCAACATTTCTGCAATAACTTAGAATGCGATAAATGGTATTAACCTGGACTTAACTTCATCAGTTAGCAGACACGAATAGACAACAGAGCTCTTCAGCTGATAACGTGTTTATCACACATGCAAAATTATTTGCGCATCCGAAAATAATTTTTTTTATTAAGGCCCAAGGAAAATCACTCGCTCTCGCCTCCTGATTATGTGGCATCCGACAGAGGCAATTATCAGCGCGCTGCCCCAGCAACCATCCACCTAAAAGGGCATTTACGCAGAATCCACTGGCTACTGCTGTGCCCTGTTGCCAAGGATACCCAACTTGAGCCGATGATGGGACACACAGCAATCCCAGGGAGGAGGGGCAATAGGCAGGGAGAGAAGGGAGGGATAACAGCTCTCCAATACCAAGCAATTGCTCAACTCGCCCTTAGATTAGAGACTACAAGGCAGATAAGACAGAAACAGTGCGTAGCCACCAATCTAGAACTGAAGATCAATTAAACAAACGTGAAAGGCATGTACATCCCAGACTCGTCCTCCTAAAAAAAAACACAAAAAAGCTCCCCTGCCCTGGATTTCTACCAATTCCCTCTCTCCCTCCTTAAAGGGCTGACCTAAAAACTCCAATAGAGTTGGCTGCACCCCAGCACCACACTTAAGGGCTCATTCTTCCTGTGAGACACCAGACAGAGAGTGGCAGTGGTCTATTGTCTCTGTGGGGCGAGTGAAGGTGGGTACTCCTATACACAGGAGAGATCGAGCAGGGAACCAGGCTGCTTTACCCCACCCTAAGAAAGATGCCAACACTGATAGCAACACACCCTGCAGTGTCAGTTGAAATCAGCTTCCTTGCCGCAGATTGAGAAATAAACCTCAAGATGCACAGGACTCTACAAAGTAAAACATCCTAACTCGCACCCAAGTCCTGCTCACCCATCACTCTGCTGACCTACATGGGCTCCCAGTGCAGCAATGGCCTTGATTTTAAAATTCTCATCATTGCTTTCAAATCCCTCATCCCCCTCTGGGGTGCCGTAGTGACATCATCACTAGGTAGTAATCCAGAGACTCAGTGTAATGCTCCGGGGACCTGGGTGGTGAAATTTGAATTCGATATATTTTTTTTTAAAAACTGGAATCAAGAGTCTAATGATTGTCGATTGTCATTAAAACCCCCCTGATTCACTAATGCCCTTTAAGGAAGAAAATCTGCTGTCATTATCTAGTCTGGCCTATATGGGACTCCCAATGGTTGGCTCTTAATTGACCTCGGAAATGGCCTAGCAAGCCATAAAAAGGCAACTAGGAATGGGCAATAAATGCTGACCTAGCCTGTGACACCCGCATCCCATGAATGGATTAAAAAAATTCTGTGCTCCTCCAGTTCTGGCATCTTGCACATCACCCATTTCAAATTACTCCTCCATTGTTGACCCCAAGCTCTGGAATTCCCACACTGTCCTCTCTTAAGACTCTTTAAAACCTACCCCTTTGGCAAAGCTGCAGCTCATCTGTCCTCATATCTCATGATGGTGGCTTCATGTCAAATTTTGCTTGATGCGGCTCCAGTGAAGCACCTTGAGATGGTTTTTGCCATATCCAAGGTGTCAAATAAATGCACATCTTGCCGCATCGGTGCCTTTGCCATCTGGGATCTGCACTTTTAAAAAGCATTCGCTCCTATCTGACAATCTCGCCTTGTCGTCCCATTTATCGACGGGTCTAACAGGAGCAGCGGAACGCTCCCCTCTGCATTGTTCAATTTGGTCAGTGCTTCCTTCTGCTCTATGGTCCTTTGAAAGCTGTGCAGAACACAAGGCCCCATTTGCAACAGACTTAAAAAGGTGAAACAACCCCCCCTCCACCCTACCCTGTAGTGAAGATGCCAGGTAGCTAAATCAGAACAAGTTCCCAGGGTGCACGTGAGAAAGAGAGTGCAAAAAAGAGAGAGAGAGAGACCGAGACCATTTTGAAACTCCAGAGAAAGCAAGCAGCATAAAACAGAAAATTGTACAAAGCAGTCAGCGTTTAAAAGAGATTAAAAAAAAAACAAGTTAATAATAATTCTGCTGCCAACCTTCACCACGTCAGCTCTGATGAAAAGGGTCCCTCGGCCCAAACACGATCCTGTTATTTTTTTTTTTAATCCAGCTGTTGATGAGCATCCTGTGCACATCCAGCAGCTTGCTTTCTCATTTAAAAAACACTTGAGGTTGGCAGCTCTACTTTCCATCTCTACATGTTACAGCTTCAGAAGAGATTCAGTGCAAGGAGGAGGTCAGCCAGTCGGTCGTCACTTACTGCAGCGATTCTTCCTCTTCCAGAAGAGAGCTCACTGTGGGTGCATTTCGGGAAAGAAAACAAGGGAAGGCCAGGAACAAAATGAACTCTTTCCACCTCCGTAACATTGCCTGACTCCACCCCAGTTCATCTGCAGCTGAAACTCTCATCCAGGTCTTTGCTACCTCTAGGCTTCAAAATTCCAACCAGCAGGCCTCACACATTTTAACCCTCCGTAAACCTGAGATCATTAAAACTCTGCTGGCCATGTCTTAATTCTTATCAATTCCCACCCACTCCCCCCATCATCTCCTGTGCTCAACTAACCGACAGTGGCTCCCAGTCAAGCCACCCCTCAATTTTAAAACCCTTATCCTCATTCTCCAAATGCCCTTCATGGCCGTGGCTCAACTAGCAGTGCACTCACTTCTGAACTATAAGGTTCCGGGTTCAAGTCCCACTCCAGTGCAGTATGGAGGAAGTGCTGCACGGGCAAAGGTGCTGTATTTCAGATGAGATGTTAAACCGTTAAGCTGTTGAGCCATAAGCCTGCTCGGGTGGATGCAAAAGATCCCTTGGTTCTATTTTGAAGAAGGTTCCTGGATCCCTGGCTAATATTTATCCCCCAATCAATATCACAAAAAAAAAGTGATCTGTTCATTATCACATTGCTGTTTGAGAGAGCTGGCTGTGCGCAAATTGGTTGTCACGTTTCCTACATGACGACAGTGACAACACTTCAAAAAGAAAAGTGCTTAATTGGTTGTAAAACACTTTTGAGGCGTCCGGTGGTCATAAAAAACGATATATAAATCTAAGTCTTTCTTTCCCTTGCCCCTCCCTATCTCCGAAATCTCCTCCAGCACCTACAATCCTCCAAGTTGTCTGCACTCCTCCAGGTCTGGCCAATTGGGTATTCTCGATTTCCAATGCTCTGCCATAGTCAGCTGGGCCTTCAGCTGCCTGGGCCTCGTTCTGGAATTTCCTCCCTAAGCCTCTCCAGCTTACTCCCCCCTCCCCCGTCCCCACCCGTTTAAGACGCTCCCTCAGATCTTTATCTCTGACCAGGTTTTAGGACATCTCATGTGGAATTTTGCTTTAAAAGGGGCGCTGCTGTGCAGTACCTCGGAACATTTCGTCACAGTGAAGGCATTACATAAATACACGATGCTGCCATTTTAAGAAGCGTTAGAGGAACAGAGCGCCTCGTGGACTCAAACACAAAGTCTTAGAAAAAGGAAGATGTCCCAGAAAGAGGGGTAAAGGGAAAGCTTTCCTAAAAATTTCGTAGAAATGTTATCACACCCGAGAGTGACCCACAAATCAGGAGCCGCAAACTCCAATATCTAAAGAAATGCTTATGGATATGTCTGATTAAGATTGCAGCTACAAAGGTGTAAAAAAAAGGGCTATTGCTTCAACATCTGTGACCCATTAGCACTCTCCTGATTAACTCATTAACTCAAAGTACCCAAGTCTGTTTGTGCCAACAGCACTTTAGCTTCACCGGACCCACAACAGATATCAACATCCTGGGGCTTGCCAGAAACTGAACTGGACCAGCCGTATAAATACTGTGGCCACAAGAGCAGAACAGAGGCTGGGAATTCTGCAGAGAGTAACTCACTTCCTGACTCCCCAAAACCTGCCCACCATCCACAAGGCACAAGTCAGGAGTGTGACGGAACACTCCCCACTTGCCTGGATGAATGCAGCTCCAACACGTTTGAGAAGCTCGACACCATCCAGGACAAAGCAGCCCCGCTTGACTGGCACCCCATCCACCACCTTAAACATTCACTTTCTCCATCACCGATGCACAAGAGCAACAGCATGTGCCACCTACAAGATGCACTGCAGAAACTCACCATGGTTCTTTAAATATCACCTTCCAAACCCACAAACTCTACCACCTAGAAGGGCAAAGGCAGCAAACACATGGGAACACCAATACCTGCAAGTTCCCCTCCAAGCCACTCATCATGCCGACTTAGAACTATATCCCCTTTCTTTCACTGTCGCTGGGTCAGAACCCTGGAACTCCCTCCCTAACAGCACTGTGGGCGTGCCCACACCACACAGACTACAGCGGCTCAAGGCGGCAGCTCACCACCATCTTCTCAAGGGGCGATTAGGGATAGACAATAAATGCTGGCCTAGCCAGCGATGCCCACATCCCACGAGAGAATAAAAACACAGCCAGCCTCCGCAAAATCAGCAGCAAATGTACCGTGCGTACAATTACAATCTTCCTTAAACAAACGGAAAAATCAACCAAAGCTCTTGCTTCGGATTCCAGCCACCGATTATGGACGTCACAAGGAGGCCAGGCTTAGCAGGTTCATCTGTAAATTTGTCAATCCAGTGCTCCCAACTTGCTTGGTTGAGGCAATTCTTAGAACTAGGGCTCGAAGGCAGTAGCTCCCCACTAGGAATGCCAGAAGGACAAACTTATGTTGAATCAGAAGGCGATCTGTTTTTAGGGATAGGTCTCCTGAGTAAACTGGAGAAGTACAGAAGCATGTCACCTGCTGCGGAACCATACTTGATACCAACTTAGAAAAGCTAATCAAAGGTGCTCTCCTAAACGGGGAGGTGGGGGGGGGGGGGGTACAATACAGAAGCAAGGAGGTAAAAGGTAAAGCTGTACAAAAAAAAAGAAAATCGATGGTTATGCCAGAGATTGAATACCGTGACTAACTCTGGGTGCCTTACATGAGGGAGGATGTCAAACAGCCATGCAGCAGAGGCAGAAAAAAGATCAAAAAGAGGTATTCAGGGAGGAGAGGACTCAATTCGAAGACTTTCATTTAACATTGCCCGGAGGCAGTCAACCACGATGAGAAGCTTTGATTAATTAAAGTGGGAAAATCTATTTCCACTGAGCAGAGAGCGGGTTACGAGAGGCTAAAGATTTAAGATTAGTGCCAAAGTGACAAGGGGTTTTGGGGGTGTGGGGGGCGGGGGGGTTAAGACCTTTTTTTTTAAAGGCACAGAGTGTTATGAGAGAGAATGTCTTATGGGAAAATAGGATGCATGGTGGCATAACAACCGGAAAAGAAATATTCCAACGGGTAAGGGAAAAGGACAAGGTGAAATGGGGCCACGTGGCCAGTTCTTTCAGCAAGCTAGCACTGGTGCAACAGGCTGAATGTCCGCATGCTGTGCTGTAAAGTTCTTTCATTCTAAATTGAATGGGTTTCCAAAATACTGCAAGGCACCATCTATTGCAAGGCAGTGAGGCAGGCTAGGCTGCCCCATATTCGACAACAGATTGACAACAGGCGAGCAGACTTCAGACAGGGGGAAAGAAAAAGGACTTACATTTAGATGGCACCTTTCGCAACCAGCAGACATCTCAAAGCTCTTCACGGCTACCGAATGATCTATAAGCACAAGGGCAGTAGATGCAATAGAACACCATCACCTGCAAGCTGCCCTCCAAGTCACACAAGAGCTGGTCAGAATCTAGGAATCCTGCGGAGAGTAACTCACCTCCTGACTCCCCAAAGCCTGTCCACCATCTACAAGGCACAAGTCAGGAGTGTGATGGAATAGTCTCCACTTGCCTGGATGAGTGCAGCTCCAACAACACTCAAGAAGCTCAACACCATCCAGGACAAAGCAGCCCCGCTTGATTGGCACCCCATTCACAAACATTCACGCCCTCCACCACAGACGCATAGTGGCAGCAGTGTGTGTACCATCTACAAGATACACTGCAGGAATTCACCAAGGCTCCTTAGACAGCATCTTCCAAACCCACGATCACCACCATCTAGAAGGATAAGGGCAGCAGACACATGGGAACACCACCACCTGGAAGTTCCCCTCCAAGGCACTCACCATCCTGACTTCAAAATATAATTGGCCGTTCCTTCACTGTCGCAGGGTCAAAATCTTGTTATCTCCCTCCCTAACAGCACTGTGGGTGTACCTACACCACATGGACTGCAGCGGTTCAAGGAGGCAGCTCACCACCACCACCTTCTCAAGGTCAGCTAGGAATGGGTAGTAAACACTGGCCTAGCCAGCAAAGCCCACCTCCCGTGAACGAATACATTTTTTTGAAGTTCTGAAGTGTAGTCTCTATTGTAACATAGGAAACGTGGCAGCCAATTTTGCACACAGCAAGATCTCACAAACAGCAACGACCAGATAATCCGTTTTAGTGATGCTGATTGTGGGATATATATTGACCAGGACACCGGGTCTACCTGCTCTTCTCCACAAGAGTGTCATGGGATCTTTTACTTCCGCCTGCCCTCAGTTTATTGTCTCATCTGGTAAAACATGCTGTGTAACAGTGCAGCGCTCCCTCAGTGCTGCACAGTTAGCCTCCATTTTTGTGCTCAGGCCCTGGAGTGGGTGGGACCTTAATGATCGAGAGGCTGGAGTGCTACCAACTGAACCACTGCCATCACTCTACGAGCTGCCTGGACCCTGGTTTAACGAGAGAGACAAAAGGAGGTGGGTAAGACGAGAACATAATGGCAGAAATGAGTCAGGGGCTCCTGCTTTCCATCCGTCAGAATGTGGGTGCTGGAAGAGGATAGGCTGGGAGGCTCCCTGTGGACGACGCATGTTTTGTCGTCCAGGCCCACGTTAGCTAACTGACATCCATGCGGCCATCAAGCAAGATACAGCTCATTCAGGAAATGAGAGGGGGCGGTGGCTATCCAGACAATAGGAAAAGAAATAATAATTATTATTCTCATGTATCCTACACCAGCTATACATTCTCACTCAAACACTGCTGGCCAGCCAGAAGCTACAAAGCACAAAATGTTGTGGGTTTGAGAGATGGCTATATAACTGCACCAGATACTGTTCCGTTTCCATAGCAACAAATCTCCATCGCGGTTTGTGCTGGACTCTGGAGACTGGCTGGAGCATTTTTTCCAAAAGGAAAAAACTCAAACGATTTTTTTTTTAAAAAGCATCCGCTTTAGCCGGACGAGCGCTGATCAGCCAACCAAGCTCTCGGATCCACCGACATGTTACATTAAAAAAAAACTGGCATCACCAAACAGATTTGGAGAGTCGCCAAGGCGTCTGCAGCTATCTTTAGATGGTGTTCGAGGCGACAGCTCGTTTCGGTTAAACGGATCAGGGAGGGTTGGAGTGGCAGGGAGTTACAATTTTAAATGGTGCGGATCTGGGATACGAGTGCTTCTTTTAAAAAAGGGAGCTGGCACAGACACAGTGGACCGAATGGCCTCCTCCTGTGTTGTAACTATTCCAGTGTTTTTTTTGGAGGGGGGGGGCAGGGTCATCGTTGCCAACAGACAGCCAGACATTCTACCTACGTGCCACGGTGTTGGTCCTCCAACACTTGTCCTCCCACACACTGACAGAATGGCAATGCGTACGACACCATCGATTAGAAAACGGGAGGGGGATTCTTCACCGATCAGGTGCCAGCTCTGTCCGAGCGGGTAGCACACTTGCCTCGAGCGCAAAAATCCAAGCCAAGACTCGGTTCCTGGGGGAACACCGCACTGGTCGGTAGTGCAGTCTTTCAGGTGAGACATTAAACCAAGCCTCATCCAACCTCTAGAGGTGGATGGAAAGGACCCCAAGGGTCACTATTTCAGAGGAATCAGCCCCTGTCCTGACCAATATTTCTCTCCTCACTCGGTCATCAAATGAGATTATCTATTCGTTGCCGTTTGTGGGGTCTTGCTGTGCGCAAATTGGCTGCAGGGTTTCCTACATTACCAGAGTGACCACACTTCAATAAAAGTACTTCATGAGCATTTTGGGACCTCCTGAGGTCGTGAAAGGCGCTATAAAAAAAATGCAAGGCTTTGTTCTTTTGGGGTTAAAGACCTGGAAGTTGACCCCCAGTGTTGAGCTCGGTGACATCTGTGGAGTGGGGGGGGAGCAACCCGAGTACCTCAGAATTCATCAACCTGCCGATACGCTCTGTCCCCAGCCTTGCAAAAACCTAAAAAGTGCGTCAACACGGGGTAGAGTACCGGACGGTTGCCTGTGCCCAAACAATCCCGGTCAGACTCAACATCTTCAGGAGAGGGTTGAGTGGGTTTGGGATGGGTGGGTGGGTGGGCGGTGGGAAAATTTAACAATCTTAGTAAGCTCCACTGTCAAATAAAGCATTCAGCGTTGCCAAAAAAGCCGAGAGCAGGGTCTGCAGGCCACATGCCATGCCTCTCTATCCAGCCTGCAAACTCTCTGCTCAAAATACAGGCAAGCGGGAGTGACCGGTGTGCAAAGAGCTACTCTTCCAATCACAGGCCGCCTTCTCTTCCAACTTTTGAATCTAACAGCAGCAAACACAGGAGAGAACCAGTCTCTGACTGGAGGAGAAGCAGGCAGTGTGAAAGGTGAGTGGCCATGATGCATTCTCTCTCTCGCCACCCCATCGCACAGGTGCCGGCTTCTTAAAAGGAGCACAGGGGTCAAGATGGTGGACCGATGGCCATGAGGAACAACAGTCGCAGCAACAGCACCCACCCAGCGCACTCCCCCTGCCCAGGCCAACTAGAGTCTCCGAGAAGGTGGAGTGAGGAAGCACATCCTGGCATCTTCACGGACACCCTAAATTCCCCCTCCACAGTAAAATACCCAAGCTTCACGGGCCAGGGTAGGGAGTATCTGAGTCTGTGAGCAAGAGAGCATGTGCATGAGTGAGCAAGACCCCTAAGGCTGGGACCAAGGGATTGATAATCCCCCCCCCTTAAAATCAGCAAGCCTGGGATTTTTAGCCAGTGTTTTGCAGACCTCCCTTCACAATTCTGGCTATTTATCTGCGAAGCCCGAACTCAATCCCCAGGCTCAGCTTGAGTTCCCTCAGTCAAACTGGTGCAGGAGCCAAGGAACAACAGGACCGCTTTTAACAATGAACAGGAACAGGAGGCCAGGAATGGATCGGAACATCATACACGGAATGCCCTCATACATCCTCCTGCTGTACAAATAATCAAAAAACAATTCGGGGAGGAACTAACCAACGGCCATTCAACCACCGAGAGCCCCTCGGGAACAATTAAGCTTGCAAAAGTATCCCACAACCTGCTAAGGAGTGGACAACGGCAAGCTACATGAGGTCTCTGCTGTTGAACGTGCCAGTGCAACAAGGTGCCAGAACACCGTCCCCCCCTCTCCCCCGCTCAACAGCCCCCTCCCAAAAAGCAACACCCACTTTTGTACGATGGCATGGCGTATATGGCCACTTTTCCTGCCCCTGAAAATCATGTTTTGGCGAATGCAAGTTGACCCTCCTCCCCTTTTCTAACCACGATATGGCTACACTGACATTTGCAGTCAGCTTCAATTGTTTCACCCCAGAAAACACAAGTTCTACTCACTGGTCCTTACAACTGGGCGTGGGGGGTCAAGCAGGTTATATGGGCTGTGTTGTGAGTTTAAGACACACCCACTCTTTGTGTAACATGCTGATGTCATTGCAAAATGGTGGCCACCACACCCACGCCAGCGCTTCACTTCTTTACTCATTATACTCGGCGTATAAGTCGACCACCGTCCCCCTCCCGCCCCCATTTTTGGAGGGGTTTGAAAACTTCCAAAGAAAGGTCGACTTAAATGCTGCCATCTACATAATAAAATGACTGAAATCAGACCCAATGACACCAAAATTTGACGAGTGCAGTCAGAATTCAACTGTTTGTCCACTTAAGCAGGAGGATTTTTGACAGTGCGCACCCCCCCCTTCCTTCGCTTCTCTAGTTCCACCATGACCTCCCAAACACCCGGTTCACAGTTCATTTCCTCTTTTATTCTCGCAGCCTCTTCCAAGCTCTGCACAGCTCTCAGCTTCTCCTCAATCTGTTTTTATTATTCCACTAAACCGGAATCACTAGTCACCACACATCACTCCAGACTCAGCACAAAGACGGCACATCAGAGGAAGCACCACGATGCATCCTTGATTCCTTGGAAGATATCTGCACCCTCTTTACACCAAACTCAGCCATTAGAAACTGGAAACACAGTTACACAGGAAAAGCCCAAGAGATAAAGGGTTTACAACGCACACAGGCATCAAGCAGCCACCTGCCAGCCTGCTGTAAATGGTCTCACAACGTCTGATGTGTTATCGACAGGAAGGGCAAATAGTGCGAGCAGAAATAAGGTGGACTGGGTGGGGCAGCTGATTCATGCAGAATCTCCTTAGCTTTGACAGAGCTTCAGGGCCAACCCAGACTCAATGGCTGAAAAGGCCTGCGACTGAAGTCTCTCAGGGGTCAACACGGACAGGGGCGGAGTACTGGGAGAATGAGTAAAAAGTACAGGTTAACAAGAAGGGAGGCTTTGAGGGGCACTTACTTGGGAGCGAGGTCCACACTCGAGGCAACTGAAAAAGCAACCAGACTGCCAAGATGTGCAGCCAGTTTCACAGGCTAGGGGTGTCACAGACAACGTCCGACAACTGCCTTTGAGAAGCTGGTGGCAAGCCACCATAGCAACTGAGTGGGCTCGCTTGGCCATTTCAGAGGGGCAGTTAACAGTCAACCACATTTGCTGTGGGTCTGGAGTCACGTGTAGGCCAGACCAGGTAAGGACGGCAGATTTCCTTTTGGCTTTTTAAAATGACAATCCGGTAGTTTCCAGGTTTATTTAATTATTAGAATTTGAATTCCCTCAGCTTCCACGGTGGGATTTGAAGCCACTTCTCCGGATCATTAGTCTGAGCCTCTGGATCACTCGTCCAGTAACATGAACACTGGGCACTGGTCAGGGCTTTTACTTAACAGCGCTGCGGGTAATTCCAAATCACCACACTTACAAATGGTTGAACAACACTTTCCAGGTTGCTGGGGGGGGTGAAAAAAAGGCAACTTAGGCTGGGGAGGTGGGGGGGGATGGCTGGAATTGACACTGTGGAGCTACACCCCACGTGTTAGCATTTTCAGAAGCACACGGTCAAAGTGGCTCCTTCAACAGCACCTTCCAAACCTACGAATTCTACCACCTAGAAGGGCAAGGGCAGTAGATGCAGCATGGGAACGTCACCACCGCCAAGCCACTCACCATCCTGATTTGGAAACATATCGGCCGTTCCTTCACTGTTGCAGGGTCAAAATTCTGGAACTCCCTCCGTAACAGCAC